>NC_083405.1:109076588-109379618 GCF_020745735.1 Hemiscyllium ocellatum
CTAATGTAGTGATCAGAACTGGTTGACCTTGTTGACTATGAGGTCGTTGATTGGGGTTGTTCATGTGGGCCAGTCAGGATAGCCCAGGCAATCGATATAACTATGAGAAGTTTAATAAAAGAAAATAAATAGATATAATTAGGAGATTAGAACCTCCTCAGGAAAAAAGAAATATCCAGGAGAATATGAATAAAGTTTTCTGCACTCATTGTTTCTTCACTGTGTCCTACACCTACTTCCACATGACATTGGAAAAATAATCACTATTGCTGTTTGGTGGTGGTGTGAGGTTTGTAAAACATATATATATAACCAGGAGATTAGAATCTCTTCAGTTCAGACAACTGACTCCAAGCTGGTTGGCCACAGCCAGTGAACTATACACAAGTAAACAAAGGATGACTTGGTGATGGGATACCGGCCTCTGTGCAGTTACTTCAACTACTCACCCCTCTACACTTGTCCACTACCAAACTCCAAAAAGCCCCACCAAGCCCACTCTGCTGTTCAGTTAGAGGATGGCTGAATCATATCTTAAATTAATTTCTTCCCAATCTTTAAAATCTATTTATCTCTGTCTTAATCATATTGTCAACTGATTGAATGATGCACTGATGCTAGTTGAATATAATTCCCATGTAATATGGGTTACTGGATGGGGAGACTGGAACCAGACTCATCAGAGCCTAGAGTGGCTACAGATTTCAGCAGCAGGACATGAAGCATCAGCAGATAAGATTCATGGAAGTTATCCAACAAGGAAACAGAGCCTTTGGTCCCATTTGACTCATATCCCTCCAAACTCTTCCTATTCATATCCCCATTTAAATGCCCTTTAAATGTTGTAATTGTACCAGCCTCCACCACTTCCTCAGGCAGCTTATTCCACACACGCACCACTCTCTGCATGAAAATGTTGCTCCTCAGGTCCCTTTTCAATCATTCCCCTCTCACCTTAAACCTATTTCCTATAGTTTTGGACTTCTTTACCCTGATAATAAGACCATGGCTGTTCACTCTATGGTGACCACGTTGGCTTCATTAAAAGTCTGATTATCTGTGATATAGTTGAGGTGGCTATGACATGAATTGATTCTTGCTTTGCTGCCGAGACTGTTGCTTATCTCTTTAACCACCTTTGCAGTCTGCATGAATAAGATGAAACACTATTCCCCAACGATTTTATAAACCTCTATAACATTACCCCTCAGCCTCCAACGCTCCGGGGAAAATAGCCTCAGCCTTTTAAGCCTCTCCCTGTAGTTCAAACATTAATCCTGGCAACACCATTGTGAATCTTTTCTAAACCGTTTCAAATTTAACAATATCTTTCCTATAACAGAGAGACCAAATGTTTTGGATGACTAAAGGTAACTCGGTTATGTGTGGTTGGAGGTTAATTGTTTTCATAGTAATGGAGAGTTCCTCAGAAGCAGTGAAAGAACAAATCAGGGGAATGGAAGGAAACAGCGAAGAAGATAGCAAACTTTTCATGAAGTTGACTTTAAAAAGCTTTCACAGGGAATGAAGCAAAGGAGGGAAAGATTAGTCAGTGTCAACAGGAGGTAGCCACTTACGCATTATCAATTGAGACTTACGCACTATGAATTGAGAAGTAGCAGTGGTTCTGAACACTATACCCTCGCCCTTGGAATAATAGACCAGAACTGAAATACAAGGTTCGCTTACCTAACTGCAGTGGAAGGCACTCATCATCATACTTCACTTCTTGGTCATTAAACACTAAGGACACTGACATACTGTTAGCCATCTAACTAAATTAGCTACATAAGTCACCCGTTATAATGCACTGTGGTTATTTTGACAATATTTGTTCATGATCTGCTCATTAGCAATTACTTTCATGCAACATTTTACAAACCACTTTCTCCCGCTTCAACAGAAATTTCTGGAAAAACTCAACAGATCTGTCAGCATCTGTGCAGAGAAACAGGGTTAATGTTTTGAGTCAGGTGGCCCTTCCTCAGAACTGATTGTAGCTGGGAAAAGGTTGGGGTAGGATTACCCATATCATGTAAATGAAGTTTTTTTAAAATGTAGAAATCCCAGGTCTTTTTCTTCACTTGATACATCAGTCAGATCTTTGGTTGAGCGTCTCATTTGAAAGATAGCTACTCAAGCACTTAAAGTTGCAGTAAAGATTTTGTGAGCAGGTCTTTGAAATGGGCTTGAATGCATAATCTTCCGACTCAGAGACAAGACACTGTTGACAGAACTTTTTTCGGGGGAAGAAATCAAATCTCAAGAGTGTCCACTTATCTCCAAAATGCTTTAATGCTGTTCTGATCACAATATAATCTGAGGTGTTGTCCCTCAGCAGGCAATAGAAATTGGACGATGAAATCTCCCTATAATCATGCACTATGATTCAAGCTCACTCCTTTAATATTCGTCAAGACCAATGTAAAAAAAAAGTCTCCTAAAGTTGAGCTCTCTTTTACTTTGTGTCAAAAATTACCTTATGTGTGAACTAATCTGGGTTTGCATGCTTAAGGTGAACAATAGAATCTTTTTAATGTTACCAGATAACATGAATTCTGTTGCATTTTAAGTCAATTCAAAAGATGGTTAATGTCAGCCACAACAGACAGTTTTATAACAAGGAAAACATTTCAATGGATTTATCTGTGAGAAGAGTAATTTAAAGAAGGAAGCAGAAGAAGCACAGTTTTAAAATCATTCCAGTAAAACTGTGCTCTTGATCCTGAACGTGAAAGGTTAGAAAGAGACAGTTCAACATGATAAAGTCTTCTGATTTTTAAAAATTGGAATTTGGAATTTAATAGGCGTTTTTCAATGATATAATAATATGAGGGCAAATATGATTAAGTCTTTGTAGGCTTTAGACTGATATCCAGCTACAGATTCCTATTTTACTACCTGCTCTCACGTTTGGAGAGAACAAATCTGGAAAGGCTAGAAACACCAAAATATTTGTACATAAGATTCTTCTTTGAACTGAAAGCATTTTTAGGATTTACAATATGGATACATTGTTTGCCAACATAAATCAGCCACCAGCTCCCAATCATTTGACTAATAATAAAGGAATAGAGTATGAAAGTAGAGACCTGCTCACAAAATCTTTACTGCCACTGTAAGTGTTTGAGTAGCTATGTTTTAAAGAGACACTCAATCAAAGACCTGACTGATGTCTCAGCTGCAATTGTACAAGGCACTAGTGAGACTGCACCTGGAAGACTGCACAGAATTTTGGTCCATGTGTTTGAGAAGGATGCACTTGAATTGGATGCAGTTCAGAGGACATTCACGAAATTGATGATTCTTACATCGTTGTAGTATGAAGAGAGATTGAGCAGTTTAGGCATATTCTCTTTGGAGTTTAGAAGAATGAAAGGAGGTCCAATTGGTGTGTACAAGATGCTAAAAGGGATTGACAAAGTAAGCATAAAACATTCTAGATTGTCTTCATGTGGGACAATCTAGACTGAGATGTCAAAGTTTTAGGATAAGGGGTAGCAGATTTAAAACAAAGCTGAAGAGAAATAACTTCTCACAAAACAAGAGTCAATGGAATTCTCCAACACAGATTGTAGTGGATGCTGAGACATTGAGTAAGTTTAAGGAGGAGATTAAAAGCTTTTTAATTAGTAAAGAGTTAAGGGAGTGGGCAGGAAAGTGAAGTTGAGGCCAAGTTGAGAGTGGCCATGATCATATCTTAATGATGCCATGAGCTGAAGAGGCTGAAAAGCCTGCTTCTGCTCCTATTTTGAATGTCCCAATGAAATATTCATCAAACGGCCATGTAACAGAAATATTAACATATTATGGATTCTTTTGGCCTGGAATCCTTTGTGTATCGGGAAGTGGGATAAGCTGTACAATTCGTGGATCAATCCCTGTATCGAAATTGTAAGGCTTAAGATGCACCCAACATTGGTGGCAGGCTGTAATATTTAGTCCCTGGCAAAGCTTGACTGAAAATTGGCTCATTTAAATATTAGCAGTACCAGTGAGTGATGAAAGGGTGGGGGAAAATCAGGAAATCAGGAATAAGGAAGGGCTTTTGCCCAAAACATCGATTTTCCTGCTCCTCGGTTGCTGCCTGACCTGCTGTGCTTTTCCAGCACCACTCCAATCTTGACGCCATTCAACCCATTGAGTTTGCTCTGCTATTAGACCATGGCTGATCTAATAATTCTAAGCTCCACTTTTCTTCCTTTGCTCCATAACCCTTGATGTCTTTACTGATTAAAAATCTGCCTATCTCAGCTTTGAAAATACTGAACAGCCCTTTGCAGTAAAGAATTTCACGAATTCACCAACTTCTGAGCAGATGTTCCTCCTCTTCTCTGTCCTAAATAGGAAACCCATTAGGTTGCAACTGTGTCCTCTGCTTCTACATTCTCCCACAAGACAGAATAACATCCTCCCTGTCAAGTGCCCTAATAGGATTCAATGAAATCTCAGTCTTCCATTTTCAAGCTACTACACAACCCAGACAATATGGAATTTTGTGCAGCATTCCTGCTCCACCATGATGTCTTTAAAACAATCTAGAGGTCATAGAATCATAGAGTCATAGAGATGTACAGCATAGAAACAGACCCTTCGGTCCAACCCGTCCATGCCGACCAGATATCCCAGCCCAATCTAGTCCCACTTGTCAGCACCCAGCCCATATCCCTCCAAACCCTTCCAATTCATATACCCATCCAAATGCCTCTTAAATGTTGCAATTGTATCAGCCTCCACCACTTCCTCTGGCAGCTCATTCCATACACGTACCATCCTCTAGGTGTGTGAAAAAGTTCCTCCTTAGGTCTCTTTTATATCTTTCCCCTCTCACCCTAAACTTATGCTCTCTAGTTCTGGACTCCCCCACCCCAGAGATAGGGACACTACGATTGCATCACAACAGTCCTCCTGTTCCAGCAGTTCTCATGTTCAGGTAAATGTGTATAAATCTTGCCCAGTTGATTGTGGTCGAAAAGGAAGTTGAATCCTTTAAGCCTGTTTAACCTTGTTAGGCCGTCCTCAGGCCTGAATTTCTTGAGCTTAATGATGTCTGCTTCTGGCTAGCCAAACGTTTTTACAGTGAGAACTTCAAATAGGATTTGTACCCTATGTGTGCATGAAAAAAAGCATTCAGGTATGAGAAACTGATTAATCTTTTGGTGTTTTTTTTATTCATTCACAAGATGAGGGTGTCACTGGCCAGGCCAACATTTATTGCCCATCCCTAATTGGCTGGAGGGCAGTTAAGAGGCAACCACTTTGCTGTGGGTCTGGAGTCATGTGTAGACCAGACCAGGTAAGGACGGCAGTTTCCTTCTCCAAAGGAAATTAGTGAACCAGGTGGATTTTTCAGACAATTTACATTGGATTCATGATCATCTTTCGGCTCTTAATTCTAGATTCTTAAAAAAAGGTATCAAATTTCAATTCCACCCATTTGCCATAGCAGGATTTGAACCTCAGTCCCCAGAGCATGACTTGGGTTTTTGGATTAATCAGCCAGCATTAATGCCACTAGACTATCACCTCCCCATAAGCTTTTCTAGCATAAAAGGCGACACACAACCAACTTTAACAATATGTACTTTTTGCACATCACATTGGAGGCTTAATAGGCTATTCATTATCTGAATGTGCTGCTGAATTTCTGGACCCTAATTTCTGTCAAGTGGTTAACAGATGCTTTAAATCAACTTTTGGCTGTGCAGTGGATGTAGAGTCTGATTGAGTCTGATTATGTTCAGAATCTGTCAAAGCCGCAAATAAAGAAAACGCAAATCATGAACAATATTTTAATACATTTTTCACATTCCTCTATGTTTGGTTTGACATACGTTTACAACACTGCCTTACCAATACACTGCATCATCTACCCACTGTTGAAATGAGCAATTTTGAACATATCGTGCCCCTAATTCTTTAAAATGAACAGTCAGAAAATTGTGAGATTGAGCACAAGAATTTTCAATTTACCCTATTTCCATTGAGTGAGGATTTTGACATGCCTCAGCCAACAGTTAATTGAATTCTGTTACATCTTGTACCGTACTAGTTGATTGATAGTCAATGACTGTCCCTCGGCCATTTGAAATCTGAGAAAATTGACACAAAATGCCATAAAACTTTTCTTTATTAAATAGATTTATGGTCTGTTCAGACTGGATGAAATGTTCTATTCCAGGCACTAGCATTAGCAATTTACCTTTATAGTAATTGAAGATTCATTTTAAAACCATCCCTTATAGTTATTTTCTAAACACTTCATTCAGCTTCAAATAATCACAAGTGGTAGAAAAACAATCAATGCCTGTGTAAATTTATTTATTTAAATAGAATAGCACAGACTGTCCATAGAAAAATGCAAGCAAATAAGAAATGCACTAACCATTTATCCAGTGACAAAGTTCTAAGAAACAGCTGATACTTTTGTTTAGAAAATAAACACAGACAAACTGTTGCCACAGGCTGATTTACCATAAGTCAATGAGTGTGATTATGAAAGAATGTAGAAGTGATCATTGTTTTTTTGGATTAGTGGCGCTGGAAGAGCACAGCAGTTCAGGCAGCATCCGAGAGGAGCAGCAAAATCGACGTTTCGGGCAAAAGTTATCATTATGTTAATTGGCCATTTATAAATATGACAGCACTAAACTGGCAAAAGGTAAACCAAACTACAGCAATTGTGTGCCAATCTGAGGTTTACAAATTTTAATGTTTATATTGCTTTCTATCACTCACTGGAAAAATCCCCTCCAGAAAATAAAGCTTTAAAAAATTCCACCATGACTATTTGGCTTGGAGAATAACAGATGATGGAGGGACTTTTATGGGTTCTCCGCAGTATATACCCAGTTGGAATAAATGGGTGTATGTGAATTAAGATTGGATGGTGGCTACATTCTTATTAAAACAAAACACTCATAATGCTGGAAATCTGAAGCCATCACAGAAAATTCAGGAGAAACTCAGCAGGTCCGATAGTTTCTGTTGGGAGGTAGCAGAATTGTTTCACGTTTGGCTTGAATCTCCTTCAGAACTCAAGAATAAGAGTTAACTGTGCTAATGCCTGTGCCTTCTTGATGTCTTTATGCTTCAAACAGACAACTTAAGGAGCAACCATCAATGATGGTGTGAAAGGAAGGGAGAAGAAAATGGCCAGAGTCTGTCAAACTGCAATCCCAGTCATGACTGGGGAGGCGAGAATATGTTGTGGCCATTGTTATAGACTGTGGGCCTTTGGTTCGACAGCTGGAGCCATTATTCCCCAGTGAATCTCATCCTGGAAGCCAGCTTGATAGACATGTGAGAATGGCTTCAACGGAGGCCATTGGCCCAGAACATGATAGTTTGGTGACTAGTGATCTTATTGGGTTAGGTGGGTGTGGTGAGGGGTGGGGCAGAGGGAGGAGAGGAGATGGAGGAGATGGGGTTGGAGGAGAGGTTTTGGCTACCTTGGAACTTGTGGAGAAGTGGTGAGACTTTCAAAGTAGTGTGTGCGACTTGAGCAGGTGGTGGTGTTGGTGCACCCCTATTGACCTGCAAAGCAGTGCCCAGGGAACATTTGCCTTTTCCATGTGTTAGTTCCCATTAGTTACTGGGTTTCTGGAGTCTCAGGAAGCCCAGTCTGCCAGTGGGTGCCAGTTTCCCTTCACGTGACATGTCCTGGGCAATTGACAGGAACTGTGCAAGGCAAATGTGGACTTGAGTGAGTGCCCAGTTTGGTTTTAAATGTGACAATCGTACCAGGAATCCCAAGAAGTCACAGCAGTGGTCAGTAATTTTGACTCTGGTGAGTGAGACTATATGATGTATTGGGCTCCATAGAGGCATACAAACATCGAAACAGAAACTAAGGACAGCAATAGGCTATTCAGCCCTTTGAGCCTGCTCCACCATTCAATATGAACATGGGTAATCTTCCATCTCAATGTCCTATTTCCACTTTTTGCCCTTAATGCCTTCAAAATATAGTTATCTATCTCTTTCATGAATATATTCAGTGACTTTGTCCACAAAGACTTGTGTGTTGGAGAATTTCACAGGTTTTGAGGAAAGAGATGTTTCTTATCTTGAGAATCAGTCCCCTGGTTCTGTGCTCCTTAACCATCTTCCCTGCATCTCGCCCGTCCAGTTAACATTTTATACATTTCCCTTGATCCCCTCTCGTTCTTCTAAATTCTAGTGAATACAGGCCCAGTCAAACAAATTTCTCGTCATAGGACAGTCCTGTCATGCCCTGTATCAGCTGAGTGAATATCTGCTGCACTCTGTCTATGGCCTCTCTTAGGTAGGAAGATCAAAACTACACGTAAAACTCCAAGTGCGCACGTAATTTGGGAAAGTTGCATGAAGATACTCAGGAGGACTCACAGAAAGAAACTACCACAAAACTTGAAAAAATTGATGTTTATGTAAAGGATATTCATGAACTTGATGCTTTTTTATAATGAGAGCCACTGTGGATTAGATTTTTTTTTAATTTCAAAATTTTATTGCCTTCAAATTTCACCATCTACAGTGGTGGGATTTCAACTCATGTTCTATGGCTTCATGCAGGGTTCTGGATTGACTAAAATATTACTCCACCACCTTCTTGAGATATATCTAGCTTATTAATCTTTTATTCATCTTTACTGATTTATTTTAACTTCTGTATGATTTCTTTGATAATTTTCACTGCCTCCTCAGTCTTTCCATTTGAATGAGGATAGTGCAAAGATGTGGTATGGTATTCAATCTCCCAACTTTTTAAAATAGTAGCTGAATTCTTCTCTCATGGACTGTGGACCATCTTTGCTCATCACAATGTCAGGAATGCCTTATTTGCAGAAGTATGCTTTAGGCATTTGAAGTCAACTGGTCTTCTTTCTGTTAATCGGAATAGTAATCTACTTGTTGGAGCTCTTGTGGCACAGTGATAATGCCTCTCTCAGTGGATCAGTAGTCTGGGTTCAAGTTCCATCTGCTTCTGATATGTGTCATCACATGTCTGAACAAGCTTTAAACATAAAAGTAGTCAATGGTCACAGATAATCAGTGTCTGTGCCAGTGAAGAGGTCTACTTTCAGCTTCCTCCATGGTTTGCCTAGAATGCCATGTATCATTAACAACTAATTTGTTTAGTTTGATACTCATTCCAAACACTGCACTGGCTGATGTTTTCTTTATTTATTGTTCATATTTAGCCACTACAACACAACTCTTGCCTTCCCTTGACTTGAGAAAATTTCTTGGTGCCTTGCATGGATGTGCTTTAATAGATCTCCTTTGAACTCTTTCAAGGTAATGACTCTATTTCCATTATACAGCATGCTGTCTCAGGCTGTCAATTTACCTCTGTTGTTCCACTACCCTCTTGTGAGCACAAGAATGTCCTTCATGCTTTGGACCACTCTTTCATCATTACTTGTTGCAGCATTTGGAGAATTATATGCTGTTGGGTAGCTCTGTTGACTTGAGCAAGATGCTTGTATGTTGAATTCAAGGACCCTATTGATTTGATGACTTCAACAGCATTTTAACGTGTTGTTTCTCATTGGATCTGGATGATTTCGCACTTTTTTGCTGTATCTTCCACTTTTTTTTGTAGGAAGTGCTACTTTTGACAGCATGGTAGTAATGTTTCCCTTGCTAATAAATCCCATCCAAATTGTATCTCTGCAACTAAAATAATATTCTTTGCAGACTCTTTATAGGGGACGGTGGTGGTTTGAGAGAAATGCATTGAAGTAGCTTTTGATCAGATCCATCTCTCATTTTGTCCCTTCTAAGTAGCTATTCATGAAAATGTTTAGAAATAAAGAAAATGGTCAGGGGATCTTTTTCGATCTGAGTTTAATATTGTTCTGTTTGTGTTAAGACATTGGATGCAAATTCAACCAGTTCCCTTGCTGCAATGGGTTGATCCAGACCTTGTCTTACATTCCATATGAAAGGCTTTTGCCCGAAACGTCGATTTTCCTGCTCCTCGGATGCTGCCTGACCTGCTGTGTTTTTCCAGCACCACTCTAATCTTGACTCTGATCTCCACCATCTGCAGTCCTCACTTTTGCCTTATCTCACATGTGTCATACTGCAGGGTGACTCAATTATTTAAGCCATAATATTTCAACAACATGCTCGGTTTCAGTGAATGTTGCTTCTTGTTCCGTGTCCTGTAACCACTGTGTATTCTTGGCAGTGATTTGGCACAATGATTCACCCTGATGGCAAATTGGACAAGATTTTTGCTGCATAGTTGATAAAATTGAAAAGCCATTGCACTATTGTTATACCTGTTGTTCATCACATCAGTGCTACAGCTCTCAAACTTTGAGATCCGTGCAATGACCTTTTACTGTCAGGACTTGGCTTTGGTCATCTTTAATTGTAATTCTTTCTTGTTCTGGTTCAAGTTCATCTGGCAAGCTCTGTCTACCAATAGAGTCATAGAGATGTACAGCATGGAAACAGACCCTTCAGTCCAACTCACCCATGCCTACCAGATATCCCAAGCTAATCTAGTCCCATTTGCCAGCACTTGACCCATATCCTTCGAAACCCTTCCTATTCATATACCTATGCAGATGCCTTTTAAATATTGTAATTGTACCAGCTTCCACCACCTCCTCTGGCAGCTCCATACATACACCACCATGTGCATGAAAAGCTGCCCCTTAGGCCCCTTTTAAACTTTTCTCCTATCACCCTAAACCCATACCTTCTAGTTCTGGACTCCCCCAACCCAGGAAAATACCTTGTCTATTTGCACTATCCATGCACTTCATGGTTTTATAAATCTCTATAAGGTCACCCCTTAACTTCTGATGCTCCAGGGAAAACAGGCCCAGCCTATTCAGCCTGTCCCTATAACTCAAATCTCCAACTCTGGCAACATCCTTGTAAATCTTTTCTGAACCCTTTCAGGTTGCACAATATCTTTCTGCACGGAGGGACACCAGAATATTTCAAAAGTGGCCTAACCAATGTCCTGTGCAGCTGCAAAATAACCTCCCAACTCCTATACTCAATGCTCTGAACAATAAAAGAAAGCATACCAAACACCTCCTTCATGATCCTATCTACCCATGACTCTACTTTCAAGGAACTATGAATCTGTACCAAGGTTCATTTGTTCGGCAACACTCCCCAGGAACTTACTATTAAGTGTGTAAGTCCTGCCCTGATTTGCTTTTCCAAAATGTTGCTCCTCCATCTGCTATGCCTCAGCCCATTAGCCCATCTGATCAAGATCCCGTCTTAATCTGAGGTAACATTCTTCATTGTCCACTACACTTTCAATTTTGGGGTCATGTTCAAACTTACTAACTATATCTCATATGTTCAAACGATCCAAATCATTTATATAAATGATGAAAAGCAGTGGAGCCAGCACTGATCCTTGTGGCACACCACTGGTCACAGGCCTCCACGCTGAAAAGCAACCCTTCACCCCCACCCTCTGTCTTCTACCTTTGAGCCAGTTGTGTACCCAAGTGGCTAGTCAACCCCGTATTCCATGAGATCTAACCTTGCTAACCAGTTTATCATGAAACACCGTGTCAAATGCCTTACTGAAGTCTGGATTGATCACATCCACTTCTCTGCCCTCATCAATGGCTTCGTTACTTCTTCAAAAAACTCAATTAAGTTTGTGAGAACTAGGTTTTAATCATGGTCAGCAATGGAAAGTCATTCAATATAACTTCCACTCTGGCAATATCAATTCCCATCTCATAATAAGCCTTGATACTCTACTGAAGTGGTGTAAAAGCAAATTAATTATTTTTTTTTACCCAAAAAGCATCTAAACTTCAGTAAAACCTGATACTTTCACCCAGTAACCATAATTTATGCCTAGGGTAGTGAAAAACTTTGCCTTTGCAAGTTGGGGCAACATTTTGTCAATAGTTGGCAAGTGGTGGTGAGCTCTCATAAGAACTATGATGCATATTTGGATAGATGCATCTTCTCAGCTTTCTGGTTTGCTTCACTGCTGCTATGCTGCTAATCCATTCTGTGGGTGTTGTCACTTTCTTGATTACTCACTTTTTCCCAGTTCTGCCTCGGGGGTAACTGACACTTTGCTCAGCAGATGTCGACTTGGTTGTACACTCTTGTCTATTTTGAGCTGATATTCCCCAGTAAAGACTTTCTAAATCTGTAAAAACATTATTGTACTCCTTGAGGATCACAGTCAATTGTTTAATGAGCTGCAACATGTTGCAAATCTTGTTTGGCAGGTTGAAGGTTGCCAGTCCAAACTTGAGACTCACAACTCTTGGGTGGATTTCAAACTCAACATCCTCAATCTCAACACTGCATCGAGCTTTCAGAGCAATCTGTCCTCTCAGTTTGAGTGTGGTGCCAACAAGTAGCCTCAGCGTTACTTTTGAGGGCTTCATTTTTTGGATTGCATGTTGAGCTACTTTGCAGAGGTCTGTCATGGTGTTGCATGATGCCCCAGTGTCTTTGATATTCAATTATTCAAAGGAATATGGCTATTGATGGCTGAGCCAGAGTAATGAAATATCTTGGAGAAGGTGGTGGTGAGCTGCCTACATGAACCACTGTAGTTCTTGGGGTTTAGGAACTCCCTCAGTGTTGATAAGGAAGAGATTTCCAGGATTTTGATTCAGCAACATGGAAGGAATGACAAAACAGTTCCAACTCAGGCTAATTTGTGACTTGAGGCAAACTTGCAGGTGATAGGGTTCCCACACCTCTGCTGGCCTTGAAATTCTCAGTGGTTAGGAATGTAGGTTTGGAAATGCTGTTGAAAGAGACTTAGTGAGTTGCTGTAGTGCAACTTGTAAATAGTGTACACAAGTGAACTTTTTTTTAGATTAGATTACTTACAGTGTGGAAACAGGCCCTTTGGCCCAATAAGTCCACACCAACCCTCTGAAGAGCAACCCACCCAGACCCACTCCCCTACATCTAACACTATGGGCAATCTAGCACGGACAATTCAACTAACCTGCACATTTTTGGACTGTGGTAGGAAACCAGAGAACCCAGAAGAAACCCACGCTGACACAGGGAGAATGTGCAAACTGCACACAGATAAAGTAAATAGCAGAGGATGGTTTTGAAGTATAACTGATGTCCACCTTCTGCAGTTATTGTAAAATTACAAAAGTTACTTAACCTGACTGAACCAAATTATTGCATGGTATCGAATAATGGGTCATTGTCTGTCTGATATCTCTCATATTTGTTGCACTTAAATCCAACTGTACATTTATGTAGAAAATAATTTTGCCTTTTCAGTGAGAACACTTATTTCACAGTACTCGACTGCCTTCCTTTCTATAACAAAATAAACACACAGAACTGTGGATGCTGGAAATCCACAAAAATGGAGAATGCTGGAGAAGCACAATGCATCTGGCAGTATCTGTTGAGAATAAATACAGTCCAGTGACCCTTCAAGACTTATCAGTTCCAAGACTGTGTAATAGCATTTCTGAATACGTTGGTTCGACAGTATCTACTTATTCTGCTCATGTTGAAATATCTTCGGATTATGACTCTGTGCTATGCCACAAAGTCAACAATGAAATCATGTTAAAACTGGATGTCTGATACACATTAACCCAGATAACATTCCAGCCAAGCCCAGACTTTTATTATCATTGTATCATCACATTTCTCTTTTGCTTCCTTACGGATATTCCCAAAATCATTCCATCTTTTAGTACAACAAGGGAAAGTTACATTGTCACATTAAATAGATTTTGTTTCTTTAAAATGGCCCATTCAGGCTACTGGAGTACTGTTTCTAAACACATGCAGAGCAGCCTAATAAAGATTCTGTCAATTATGAGGTCGGTATAGCTTTGCCTTGTCACAGTCAGTCACTGTGGTGAAGGCAAACCTTAATTGGAAGGGTGGGATGTTCCTAGCATGTCATAACATGCAGTCTGCACAAGTTACGTCTGCAGGGTGATTGATGTGGTTGTTAAGGTTACAATGGCAATTGTAATGATTTAATATTTCAGCAGAAGTAATAATTGCTTTGTTGCACAATTGCAGGCAAGAAGATACATACATTCAGAAAAATAGCACCATTTTGGGATTTATAGTTTAAGTGCCCAAAGGGCGGAACACACTTACGAATTCTTGTGTCCGTTTGTTTAAAAGAAAGGCTGACATTCACTCTAAAATGTTTACTAATGAAGAAACTGGCTCTGGCTGTGTTCATCTTTTGATCCATGCAGATGCCTCATGGCTGGTGAGTAGTCACATGACCACATGTGAAAATAAATAAGGGCTTGAACCAACTACAGGTGGAAGGTCAGGCATCCTGTGGCTAAGCAGTTACGTATAGGGAGGTTCCATGTTGAAACAAATTATATGAGTAATGGACTCATAATCAGTGATTGACTCTGCCCAGTGAAGAACAACATGAGCCACTCAAAGCCTAGTCATGTCATGCCCCCTCAGGGTTTGGGTCTGATCAAGGTCCCTTAGTGATTTGACATCATCCGAATGAGTCAAGAGTGTGGTGCTGGAAAAGCACAGCAGGTCAGGCAGCATCTCAGGAGCAGGGGAATTGATATTTCGGGCAGATTCCTTCATCAGGAATCAGAATGAGACCACCAATAGAGGTCTTGCAGAAGGCAGAATGGGGTCTTCCTCAGATCACATTCAGTGGGCCTGAAGTTAACCTGGCCTGACTAATTAGGAAGTAAGAGTTGAGAGTGTGTTTCTGGAAAAGCACAACAGGTCAGGCAGCATCCAAGGAGCTGGAAAATCGATGTTTCAGGCCGGAGCCCTTCATCAGGAATGTTAAGTAGTTCTTTACTATATTGTTTAATGTGAACAATTAACACAGGCTAATCGTTCAAAGTCTGAATAAGAAGCAGGAACATGTTTATGTCATGCAATGTTAATTTTTCTGAATTTTTTTTCCTCCCACCTCCTAAAGATACCAATCCAAGCTGGGCCAGTATACATGGAGCCATTAATCCCCAGGGCTGGATTTTCAAGTCCCAGTGTGAGTAGGGAAGGCAGGGGATAATGGGCTCGGTTGGTGGAGGGATGAAGATTGTGGGGAAATTTAAGGACAAAGAGGTAGGAATGGCTGCTGGCATGATTTGAAATTGTGGTTCCAGAAAGTGGTACCAGATCTTGCAGTCTTTGGGACTGTCACAATTTTCAAAGGCTTGTTATTACATTTCAAGAAGGTCCAAGAGGCCAAAATGTTTAACAACAGCAGAGGCTTTATTAAGGAGGTGTTCACTCTTCAAGCGAGGTTAGGCGATGTTGTTTCCTGCCCAACTTGGCCAATGACATCACATGATTATACTGTTAAAGTGACAGCCCACCATATTTACTACATACACAATATTTGTGAAAAGGAACATCTTGAGGGGCTTGGCCAGAACAGAATGGGATCTTCAGCCCTTTTCTGGATGAAGCTGAACAACCTGATGCACATTTGCAATAAGAAAGGATGTACAATTCCAACAGTTGGGAGGCCAATGAATGCCAGGCTGAGGGCTGACATCCATGTCCATGTCACGCTGCCTTTATGCTTCTGGTCCTATTATAAGCTGCCTCAGCAAGGCAGTAGCAGTCCCAAACATGGCTATTACCTGTCTTTGCCATTGGCAGCAAGTAGACAATTCCATCTCCTTGGTATCTCTAATTGCTAATATCCCATGACATGACATTGCCAAGCTTGCCTCTTTTCCAATCAGCTCATTTCTTTTAAATGTAGCATTGCAAGAATGATGCAGTTCAGGCTATGCTGGGCATGGGGGTGGGGGAAGGTGGGATGGGGGCCTTAGCTGCTGGTGTCTGGGGAGAAGCAAGAGTAACCAGGAATCATCAGCCCTGGTGTAGCTTGTTGGATCAAAGTGTAAGTCCAGCTGAAGGATTTAGATGATTTGATCAAATATAAAATTCAAGATGTTAAAGAGAGCTTACAGGGCCAATAGAGAGAAACTGTTTTCTCTGCTTGGGGATTTAGCACGGGGGAACACCACCTATAAATTAGAGTCAGATTTTTCAGGAGTGGAATCAGGAAGCACTTTAACATAAGGATTGTGTGCAACCATTTTAGAATAAAAGGCCTTCCTTTTCATAAATCCAAGCCACAATCTTATAAACTCCGACTATATACAGGGGAATCATGCAGAGATACTTGGTAGGATCAGGTACACTTCCAGCAATGATCTACATGATCCTGAATAAGGATTATAGCAGGAGAACACCACACTTTCAGCATTCCTGATACTAGTCAACCCATCAATCTCACTAATGTGGAGGTGCTCGTTTCAGACTGGGGTGGACAAAGTCAGAAGTCACATGACACCAGGTTATAGTCCAACAGGTTTATTTGAAATCATTTGATGAAGGGGCAATGTGCCGAAAGCTTGTGACACCACTCTGAATGACATTATAATTGCACATAGAAACTCTGCCTCCACTACACCATTTCAGAATCTGAGCAAGCTAGCTTACAGCTGTTCTAGCAGAGACTGCAACTAGCAGAGACTGATTTTTCTAGCAACTAACTTAGAGGCACAAAGGCCAATTATAACTGCTCTGATTGAGAACAGTGAATGTGACACTGATCAGTGATTGAGTCCGGGTAATCATGGCATTCTCCTGTCGCTTGCTGTAAGCCATGCTATCACAAGGAAGTCAAATTTGACTAAAGTTTCTTTTTATTATTCTGTGTTTGAAAGCATGTCAAGAACATTGATCATGTTTTATGAACCTTTTTTTTCACAATGTTTGAGATACCTGCATGTTTAGTGAGAAGAGAATTTCAATTTGCGAGCAGGTTAGATTTTTGTTATAAAATTAAATGAAAAGGAACATGGCCTCTTTAAATATTTTATCTGGCAATGAATCTTCAGCTGAATGCTGATTCAATACTATTTGAAATCTGTCAAAAATCTGAAATATTTCCAGATAGCCTCACATTCCTATGTGCAAATTTGTCTCCCAAGGTCATGATGAGAATTAGGAGCATGGTAAGTAGCATTACACAGCAAGTTAATATGCCAGTCATTACACAGAATTCCTAATCTGATTTCTATCAGTCTAGACAGCATAATTCTTGTGGCAAAATATAGGATCACCAAAGTCGTCCTAAATGAAAGTCAAGCTCATTTAATGTTCACTTTCTAGTATTCGTCTCATATCTGCCTTGATGTCTTTGGCTTACTGAAAGAGAGAAATGATTAAATTTGCAATCGTTCAGAGGGACTAATATACTGTCTTTCAGCAAACTGGATGGATGATGTTCAGGATAATTAGACTAATGATCACTGTATCCATTTTCCAGTAATGCTTTCACCTAAACCAGTCAGCTGATTCTTTCCGTGAATCTGTGTCATACTCCTGGAAAGACTGTAACAGATGGACTATTAAAGTAACTCATTTTCACCTCTAGTTTTATGTCACCTTCTATATTCTATGAGTGGCTATTCCATCACTCTTAGATATAGCAATAATTTTGATGGTGTGGGGTTTCCTTAATACTTTGTCTCCAGAGGATAGAAATCAATGAGCTACGTGTCTCTTAGCAACACGCACACTGATTCCACAGCTGAACGTGCTCTGCACCATTAATCACCCAACACCCAAATCAAAAGTAACTGGAGGAGTCCAATTTTCTCAGAAGATCTAATTCAATATGCATGCTCAAATGGGTCATAATCTAGTCATTTAGTATCAATTGAATAGGTGTTAATTCTTTTTTGCCCATGATCCTGACGATGCCTGTGTATCTACTGGGCAGACCTACCCTCCAGTGAGCACTTAGTGTGGACCTGATTGATAGAGAAGGTGCATTACACCAAAGAGAAGGCATTTTTGTTCCCCCTGAGACACATGTCAGCTTTTCATCGACATATCTAGAGATGGAAAGACATCTTCGTTGAATGAGCCACCTCTCAGGGTCTGCCAATCGAGGGGAGGCATAGGGATAATGCCATTGGATCGATAATCTAGAGGATAATGCTATGGTGAGATAAGTTCAAATCCCACCATGGGCTATGGTGAAATTTGAATTCAGTAATCATCTGAAATTAAAAAGCTAGTCGAATGGTGATGCTATAATACCTATCTGGTTCACCAATGTCCTTCAGGAAAGGAAATCTTCACCAAGTCTGGTTTCATGTGAATCCAGACCACAGCAATGAAAGAGGCTCTCAACAACTATCTGAAATGGCCCTGGCATGGTATTCAACTCAGGGGGCAATTAGGGATGGGCAATAAGTGTTAGCTCAGTCATCACACCCACTTCTCATGAAGGAATAGTTTTGTGGAGAAACTGGGGAAGTTGGGTTTCTCAGATTCAAATAGATGAAGAGGAAATTTGACAGTGGTTTTTGTAGGCTTGAATGGCTTTGAAGAAGCAATTTCTACTTTCAAATGTATTGAGTTCCAGAGAGCACAGGAGGCACAGTGACTCAGTGGTTAGCACTGCTGCCTCACAATACCTGGGACTCAAATTTGATTCCACCCTCAGGCAACTGTCTGTCTGTGTGGAGTTTGTGCATTCTCTCCGTGTCTGCATGGGTTTCCTCTGGTTTCCTCCCATAGTCCAAAGATGTGCAGGTTAGGTGGATTGGCCATGGTTTGGTGGTTTGGGTAGAGGGATGGATCTGGGTGGGATGCGCTTTAGAGGGTCAGATAGCCTGCTTCCATGCTGTAGAGATTCTGCGATTTAAGGCCATTTTGCAAAAAAAAACCAGGCGAATGAGGTGACAGTTTTGTTCAGCGAGTTGTCATAATGTGGGATGAACTTGCTGAAAGTTTCATTAGGCAGATTCTGAAGAGAAATGGATAAATAATTAAAGGTGAAAAACATGCAGTGCTATTAGGAAAAAAAGACAGGAGAGTAGGATGAATTGGTTTGCTCTACTACAGCCATGATGGTTTGAATGGCTTGGGCTAGTTTTCATCTGGATGCTAGGCAACACCTGGAGAAAATTGACCGACAGATAGAATGACTTAAGTTTCTTTAAATTAATGGATAGTCAGTCTGATGGATCAAGCATGCCAGCCTCTTGTTGTATTTTCTTTCTGCATTCATACAAGTCATGTTTGACACCCAGTTGGAAAGATAGGATACTCCTTCATGTTGTCTTTGTGGACAGGATTGGCAGGCCAGTGTTAACAGTCAAAAACAAGTTTCTTTGTTCAGAGGTTTAATATATAGGCCCCTGAGGAGGCTAGGTCAAAGCTCACACAGCCCACACAGAAAAGTTGAGCAGAGAAAATAAATTCAGATTCAAATTAAAATTGGCTATCCAAATAACATTATGATTTTGATCAACCATTAAAATAAATATTGGCAACACAATATAAAATGGCAGTTTTACCAAACTGTGTGTTTTGTAACGTGTACTAGGAGTTCAAACTCAATCTCAAAAGCAAAAACAAATCTCAGAATCAAACGAAAATTTTAATTTTTAAAAAATGCAACAATTTATAATAGTGTAACTTAATGTGTATGATATGAGAAAGGAGATGTCATGTTTGGCCTTTATCAAGCCAAAAGGACAAGAATTCTTTAAAAAAATTCTGGCAAAATATTACTTGACGTGAAGGAAGGAAAACAATAAAATTGCTGTAAAATATTGGGAACAAGCCATGCTTGAATGCTGGGGCCCTACTGCAAGGGAAGAAATGCACAGAGTGACCAAGCTTAACAACTAAAAGGGAAAGAATTATAGTTGAATCCCTGAGACAGAATTATGCCTCTGAGGGAAGAAATCATGTGGAACAGCTAGAAGGGTAAGTTGAATGAGTGGTGTTTGATTTATTCAACTTTCGATGTGTTATGCAATGGGTATTATTTATCCACACATGTACTTGGAGCTAATCCAGATAACAAGTTGACTGCTGAAACATGAGATATTTGATATATTAGTTTATGAGGTTCGCTGATCGGTAGCTTTGAATAACAATTAACATTTTGACTGGCTGGTTTTTCCATGCTGGCTTGTTCCTGACGAAGCTGTAAACAGGAATGACTTGTAGTCACTTTCGCATTTAATCAGTGGGATATAATCAATAACATTAGCAGTTTGAAATTATTAGTTTCAGCCATTTTCCCGTTTCTGCATGTCGAGGCTAAACACATATTTCAAAGATGGCTTCTATTTTGAGGGTGATCTCCATTTTGACGTGTGGGATACATTTTGAGATATGAAGGATGACACCGATGTACAAAGATGTAAACTGATACCATATGGGGTTGATAGATTAGTGCTGGTCTAATAGCAATGAAGAACAGGTACTGTGTGCATTATGCAATAAAGTTAGTTGGCTTTATGTTGCAATGTAAGTTGCATCTTTAAAAGTTAGTGCTTGGAGTATGTTGCACAGTGGGAGGGCTACAGGCAGCAGACAGAATTTCATGAGCATTACCTCTTACAAGGCTACTGAAAATATAAAAGAGGGAGAAATAGTGGCAGCGTTCCCTGCAAGATGTGACCAAGGTCAACCATTCTCCACATGTCTAATGCAGCAATGTGTGTTGACAGCTGATCTGCAGTGAGTTGGCTAAAAGCAGTTGGTGTGAAATGTTATTGGTTACAAAGGTAAATTTGAGGACAATGGAGTTGATGTTTTATTTGGCTTTGGGTTATAAACACATGTGGAAATGGTTGTAATTTGGCAGTGCCATATTGTTAACTGAAAGAGCCTTCTGTTATAGTTTAGCTTATCACTCTAAATGATTACTTGTATAGTTAAGTCCATTGGATTTTGACCAGGATCACTTTTTGCGAATAGTTGATTTTGCATGTCTTCTACAGATAGATAATAAGACTATATGACCATAACAAGATATACAAATAGAATGAGGCCCTTCAGTCTATCGAATTTGCTCTGCCATTTGATTATGCCTGAACCCTTGAACCTCTAAGTAATCAAGAACCTATAATTTACATCTTAAATGCACTCAACAACTTGGCCTCCACAGCCTTCTGCGGTAATGAGTTCCACAGATTCCCAATCTTTTGGCTGAAGAAATTCCTCCTCATCTCAATTCTGAAGGGTCATCCTTCACTCTGAGACTGTACCCTCGAATCCTAATCTCTGCTACAAGTGAAAATATCTTCCCCACATTCACTCTATCCAGGCCCCGCAGAATTCTGTAAGTTTCAATTAGATGTCCCTCATCCTTCTAAACTCCCAGAGTCCTTAACCACTCCTCATATGACAAGCCTTCATTCCTGGGATCATTCTTTTAAACTTCCTCTGGAACCCCCATCAATACCAGCACATCTTTCCTTAGTTACAGGGCTGTTTATAATATCCCAAATGCAATCTGACCAGGGCATTATACAGCCTCAGCAGTATATCTCTGCTCTTGTATTCTAACTCTCTTGAAATTAACGCTCACATTACATTTGTGTTCCCACTGTCAACTGAACCTACATGTTAACTTTAAGAGAATCCTGAACTAGGACTCCTAGGACCCTTTGCGCTTCAGATTTCCAAAACCTTTGTCCATTTAGAAAATAGTCTGTGCCTCTATTCTTCTGACAAAAATGCTTAACTTCACATCTTCCTACTAAGTTGCAAAATCTCTGGTGGTTAATGAAAAGTCAGGGAATTAGAGACCGATGAGCCTGACATCAGTGTTGGGCAAGTTGTTGGAAGGGACCTTAAGGAATAGGATTTACTTGTAGTTAGAAAAGCAAAGACTGATTAGGGATAGTCAACATGGCTTTGTGCGTGGGAAATCACATCTTACTAATTTGCTTAAGTTTTTGAAAAATTAATGAAGAGGATTGATGAGGGTAGAGCGTGGTCTATATGGACTTTGTTAAGGTGTTTAACAAAGTTCCATATGATAGATTGGTTAGCAAGGTTAGATCACATAGAATAGAGGGAGAACCAGCCATTTGGATACAGAACTGGCTCAAAGGTAAGAGACAGAGGGTGGTGGTGGAAGGTTGGACTGGAGACTGGAGGCCTGCGACCAGTGGTATGCCGCAAGGAATGGTGTTGGGTTTGCTGCTTTTCATCATTTATATAAAGATTTGGATGTGAACATGGGAGGAATAGGGTGAGTGAGTAAGCTCTTTTTCCCAGGGTGAGGGAGTCAAAAACAAGATAACACAGGTTTAGGGTGAGGGGGCAAGATTTAAAAGTGAGTTAAGGGGCAACTTTTTCACACAGTGGGTGGTATGTGTGTGGAATGAGCTGCCAGAGGAAGTGGTGGAGGCTAGTACAATTACAGCATTTAAAAAACAACTGAATGGGTATATGAATGAGAAGGGTTTAGAGGGATGGGGGCCAAGTGCTGGCAAATGAGTTTAGATTAATTTAGGATGTTTGGTCAACATGGACGTGTTGGATCAAAGGGTCTGTTTCCATTCTGTACAGCTCTATGACTCCATGATCTTATGATTCTAACAACAATGATAAACAAGTACTATATGTATCATGCGGTAAAGTTAGTTGGCCTTATGTTACAATACAAGTTGAGCATTGCATGTATAAAAGTTACTGGTTGGATTAAGTTGCATACTAGAAGGGCTGCAGGTAGCAGACAGACTTTCCTGCCCATCCACCGCCTCCAATCTCATTGTCAGTGAACCTCACACCACCCTATTTTACCTCCAACCGAAGATTCACAAACCTGACTGCCCTGGTCGACCCATTGTCTAAGCCTGCTCCTGTCCCACTGAACTCATCTCTTCCTACCTCAACACTGTTCTGTCCCCCTTAGTCCAGGAACTCTCTATCTACGTTCGTGACACCACCCACTCCCTTCACCTCCTCCAAGATTTTCATTTCCCTGGCCCCCAACACCTCATCTTCACCATGAACATCCAGTCCCGGTACGCATCCATCTGCCATGACGAAGGTCTCCAAGCCCTCCGTTTCTTCCTCTCGCACAGTCCTAACCAGTACTCTTCCACTGACACCCTCATCCGCCTGGCTGAACTGGTCCCCACCCTCAATAACTTCTCCTTCCAATCCTCCCACTTCCTCTAAACCAAAGGGGTAGACATGGGCACCCGCATAGGACCCAGCTATACCTGCCTGTTTGTCGAATATCTGGAACAATCCATCTTCCGCAATTACATTGGCACCAACCCCCACCTATTCCTCCGTTACATCGATGACTGTTTCAGGGCTGCCGCATATCCCCACAAGGAGGTTGAACAGTTCATTAACTTTACCAATACCTTCCACCTCGACCTTAAGTTCGCCTGGACCATCTCGGAAACTTCCCTCCCCTTCCCGGACCTCTCCATTATCTTTTCTGGCGACCGACTAACTACGGACATACGCTACAAGCCCACCGACGTTTCCTCCTCTGACCCTACCTCCTGTAAATATGCTACCCCTTATTCCTAATTCCTTCACCTCCCCTGCATATGTTCCCAGGATGACCAATTCCATCTCAGAAAGTCTCAAATGGCCTCCTTCTTCCACGATCGCGAATTCCCTTCCCACGCCCTCCAGCATATCTTCTCCACTTCACACACCACCCTCCTTGAACTCTACCCTTCCGAATGCAACCCCTCCCCCCCCGGTCTTCACCTTCCATCCCACCAACCTCTGCATCCTCCACCACCTCTGCCACCTCCAAATGGACACTACCACTGGAGATATATTTTCCTCCCCACCCCTATGAGCGTTCCAAAAAGACCATTCCCTCCACGACTCCTTTGTCAGGTCCACATCCCCCACCAGCCCACACCCTACTCATGGCACCTTTCCCTGCCACTGCAGGAAGTGCAAAACCTGTGTGCACACCACTCCCCTCACCTCCATCCAAAGCCCCAAGGAATCCTTCCATATCCATCAAAAAATGTACCTGTACCTCTATCAATGTCATCTACTGCATCTGTTGCACTCGGTGTGGTCTCTTCTACATTGGGGAGACAGGATGCGTTCTGGCCAATCGTTTCAAAGAACATCTCTGGGATACCCGCACCCACCAATCCTGCTGCCCCGTGGCTGAACACTTCAATGCCTCCTCCCACTTCATCAAGGACATACAGGGCCTGGGCCTCCTCCACCACCAAACCATTATCACCCGACACCTGGAGGAGGAATGCCTCATATTCCGCCTTGGGACCCTGCAACCATATGGGATAAATGTGGATTTCAACTGCTTCCACATTATCCCAGTCACAAGCCTCCAACTCGGCACTGCCCTCTGGACGTGTGCATCACACCCCCCTCTGACCCATCACCTTCTCCCTCACCTTCATCCACCTAGCACTTTCTCAGCTACCTTCCCCCCAACCCCATCCCTCTCCCATTTATCTGTCAGCCCCGACCCACAAGCCTCATTCCTGATGAAGGGATTATGCCCAAAACATCGATTCTCCTGCTCCTCGAATGCTGCCTGACCTGCTGTGCTTTTCCAGCACTACACTCTCGACTCGGAGATCCAGCATCTGCAGTCCTCACTTTCTCCTGGACAATTTTGTCTAAATACAAAAGGGCTACAAAATGTTGGGAATATTTTCTTGTCTCTGCTGTTGAAGGCCATCAATATCACATCCACAGTGTGTGTCATTTTGCTTACACCTGACAAATTTGGCAACATCTGAAGTGTAAACATACTGAATCAGTGAATAGTGCATTGTTCAACAGCAGCTCCACCCAGCTCTCACAGCCTGAATGCCAGAACCGTGGATTCACTGTAAAACCAACAGAACATTGCAACTTACAAAAAGACTATCGATGGAAGGGGCCAATGGGACTGCATTTAGACCACCACCAACCTTTTGGGAAGATTTAATGATGCTTGAGAGAATAAAGCCTGTGTCACTCACTTCATGTAGCTTTATGCCAGAGGTTGGAGAGTTTGGCTGTATCTTCCATTGCAGAAAGTTCAAAGTTGCTGTCACCTTGCAAACCTCTGCAGCTGAAATAACTTTCAAGTCTGTCTGCCAGAGTGTGTAAGCATCGGTGATATTTGTGGTCTAATTGATACTCTGCTTCTTTGAGTCTCACTCACCTTTGCTGGGCCACATGGGGCAGCATGTTGTACATCACCGCCATACTCCACACCCTGCTGGTTGGCAGTTTTGCATTATAGTACACCACCATAGGAACCCAGGCAGTGAAAGCAGACCCGTTGCCAGGCCAGATGAAAAACAGTGAGCAGATAGCACTCATTGTGACATTGCTGGGGATCCACTTAGGTATTTGCGGGGCTGTGAGGAATGGTCTCGTCAGAGGGTAGCCCTTATTGCCCAGAATCCAACTATGTAGCTGGTGGAGGGTTTGGGTGAAAGAGCTACAGAAAATCTGACTGGTATAGTGTGAATGAGTCACGGTAAGTGCCAGGAAAGCGTGAAGTGAGATAGACATAGTTTTCTTGAGACATCATTGAATAGGTTCCTATTTCTGTCTTTTTTCAGTCATATTAGTAGGTGACCTGATGGCCTCAAGACCAGTCAATAATAGGAAAAAGTTAGAGGAATCTGGAGAAGGGGTCAAATCCTTTTGACCTCTGCACTTGGGAGATAGAATCTGTGTTGTGATAGAATCTGTCAACGTCAGTGAAACCAAATGTTTCCCCATGTCGGAGAGACTAGACTAGGGGACAAAGTCTAAGAATAAAGTATCTCTCTTCTGAGGCAGTGATTTCTATGGTGGTAGCAACATTTTATTCTCTCAGAAGGTATTGATCTGTGGAGTGTTCTTCCCAGAGAGCAATGCAGGCAAAGTCACTTGATATTTTTAAGTTAAAAATCACACAACACCAGGTTATAGTCCAACAGGTTTAATTGGAAGCACACTAGCTTTCGGAGCGACGCTCCTTCATCAGGTGGCAGTGGAGGGCTCAATCCTAACACACAGGATTTATAGCAAAAATTTGCAGTGTGATGTTACTGAAATTATACATTGAAAAAGTGATTGTCTGTTAAGCCTTTCATCTGTTAGAATACAGTGATCCTGAAAGGATTACGGATCACGAACCCGCTTAGGTCGACCTACAGCACAGACCGGCATCTCCAAATCATGATATTTTTAAGACTGAGTTGGCTCAATTGACAAAGGAGTCCAAGGTTGTAGAGGGTAGACAACAAAGCAGAAGCCACAGTTGGATCAGCCATGATTTTAACAAACAGCAGAGCAGGATTTAGGGACCTGATATTCTACTCTTGTTCCTCATATGTGTGTTCACAAGTTTATATGAAGGGCCTCTAGAAGCATTCATAACTCAATTGTCCAGGGATTATTATTCAGGCTTCAAAAATGCTGACACAACAATTACATTTCCAGAATTTCTAAATGGATTACTTTAAAATCATGCCACCAATTTGTAAAGCAGTATGAATGGTGTTCATGTTCCATTCCCCCATCCCACTCTCTGAAAATGGCCAGAAGTTGCACCTTTTGCTGTTGTCACTCCATGGTCATATTTTCGTATCCTAACAGCATGTGGTCCTCCTTGCAACCACTCTTCATATCTATCTTTGCATTGTCAACAAACTTGGTTACAAGATAGTAATTGCTTCATCCAAGTAGTTAATATTGATTGTGAATAGTTGAGGTCCCAGCACTAATCTTTGTCACACTGACCTAGTTAGTTTGTCATCCTGAAAAAAGCCCATTATCCCTATTACCTGTTCTATGTTATTTAGCAAATCCTCAATCCATCAGTTCAAACATAAGCCATTATCTTGTTCAATAATATTTTAAGTGTCACCTTATTAAATGCCTTTTGGAATTCTAAATACACAGCATCTGCTGGTTCCCCATGATTCACCCTGCCTGTTACATGCTCAAGAAAGTAATGAATTTGCCAGTCAGAAAACAGGAATTTGCAAGGTTGAATTGTTAATGTCATGTACCACATGGAATTATTTCATTTATAAATATGGGTTTGGAATGAAAACTTTTCTCTCTCTCTGTACACACCATGTCACAGAGTTGCTAGTCAATCAAGCTAACTTTGTTTCGAATGGGACTTCCTTTCTGATAGGGGGTGATGTCACAGAGGTCTAAAGCACAGAGTTAGGCCCTTCAGTTCAACATATCCGCAATGAAAAAACAAGCAACTAACCATTATAATCTCATTTTACTTCATTAGCCTATGGCCGTGTCTGAAATCTTGCCATCAGAAATGCACATCCAATTACTTCTTAAATGTTGTGAGGGGTTCTGCCTTTACCGCCCTTAAGCTCCAGATATCCATCAACCTCTAGGTGAAAATATATTTCCTCACTTCCTCACCTGATGTTCAATTCTAATTTACTTAAGGCCTGTTTCAGCATTGCATCACAGGTTGTCAATTTGTTGATTAATGTTTAGAGCCGTGAGTGTGGATAATCAATCCACTTGCAAAATCCACCCCAGGGCTTTGAGAACAGAAATCAGAAAATCTGACATTTCAGTGCAGTACTGAAGGGGAGCTATAGTGTCAGAGATGCTTTCAAATACTTAAACTGAGTTAAACTGAGACCCTATCTACTCAGTCAGGTGGATGTGAAATATTCCATGCTGCTACTTTAAAGATGAGAAGGAGAGATATCCCGTTCACACTAGCCAACATTTATTTCTTAGCAAGCATTCAAACTCAGATTACATGTCCAGTGTTCAAAGTTCATAGGTCAGATGACTTCACTCGCAACTGTGCCCAAAACGTCCTGAGAAATTCAATCATATGGATGCCCAATCAGACAGAAGTCACCTCTCACAATCCCTATTGGTAAAATCAATTTATTACATGAGAATTGCTGTTTCAATCAGCTTTTTTTCCCCAATATTTGCCACTGATACTTGCTACTTGCAACAACCAATAGGAACCTAAACTGTTGTAGTGAGGGAAATGCAGTGGGTTGGACATTTTCTTGTCCATGTTCAGAATTTAATAGGGTTATAGGACTTTGTTGAGGTTGATGGGGATACCATTCGCTGAGGCTGGGGTGGATACCTTTTGCCAGAGCTATTCCCTGATGAAGGGCCTTTGCCCAAAACATCGGTTCTCCTGCTCCTCGGATGCTGTGTGACCTGCTGTGCTTTTCCAGCAGCATACTCTCAACTTTAATCTCCAGCATCTACAGTCCTCACTTTCGCCTGCCCTTTTACATGGTGAAGTGGCCTTTAACTGGGAGTGGGAGATCCATTTGGTGGGCCCAGGAGTCTTGTCAGTTGATGAAGAACCACTGGGGTGAAAACATAACATTGCTTTCTTCCCACAGATGCTGTCAGACCTGATGGGTTTCTCCAGCAGTTACTGTTTTTTTGTCTTGTCTGTTAGGTCCAGGGTTGAAAAGGGACTGTAAAAAAGGGTATGTGGGGTTTGCAATGGTGGAAGGAGACTGCATGGTGGAACGGGAGAGCTTTGAAGGAGAGAGAACAGTTCTGAACCCATCAGCAAATAAATACTGATTTAACAGGGAACCAGGTCAACTTGAAACTACTGAGGTAATGAATTACTTGCAAATGAATGTGGGATCTTCAGCTCATGGCTGCCTGAGTTCAGGAACTACTACAGGTGGACCAAGTATGGTGGCTGATATTCCAGTGAGAAATCTGGTAATTGTTAAGTTTAAGTTTGATTTTGAGCACTGAAATGCAGTAAAAATGATAATAAATGCCTTGTTAAAATGTTCCAGCCTTGCGGGAAAGCATTAGAAACAGATTCGCAATGCCCCAGCAGTCTGCAGGAGATATGTTTTGGGTGATGGATTTATTTTGAAAAAGAAAACTTTGGTTGGCATGTTGTTTTTATGCTAACTTAAATATGGTAGTGTATAGGAAATTAACGTTTTTCTAGTGTATTGTAGCGATAAGTTTAATGGTGGATTAATGCTTATTGAATGTACTGAGTAGTTCTTCTATTACTGTTTCGATATTTCAATATGGACTTGCTCAGCTCACTGGAAAATATGTCAATACAAGTACAGAAGGTAGTATGTTGCTGCATCACCTGACAAATTAATTAGTGGGAACAGAAAAAGTAGCCCCTGAAAAGCAGAAAGTAGCCCATGGTAAAATGGTAAGAAGAGCCTCAAAGAGTATATATTACTCCAAGACCTGGTCATTACCACATTATTATTAATTAGCTGGGTTGTTGACAGTGGGGAAGAAGGTTTTAGGTTACTGGAAGGTATAAATGAACTGGTCAGGTGGGCAGATCAATGGGGTATGATAATTTGATGCTGATAAGTGTGGGATGATACATTATTATAGAAGTAACAAGACAGGTGAGTATTCACTGGATGGCAGGACACAAGGAAGAACCTTGGGGTGCTTGTCCACAGATTCCTGAAGGTGACGAATAGTTAACATAATAGTTAGGAAGGAATATGGGACATTTACCTTTTCAGCCGTCAAGGACTTTGGTTAGGCCACAGCTGGAGCATGATGTCTGGTTCTGGACACTGCACTATGGAAAGGATATGATTGCATTGAAGGGATGCAGAGGAGATTAATCAGGGATGGAGCACTTTAGCTATAGGAAGAGGCTGCATAAGCTCAAGTTGTTTTCTTAGGGGCAGACAAGGTTGAGAGGGAATCAGATAGAGTGGTATAAGATTATGAGTGACATGGACAGGGTGGATAGACAGCAACTATTCCCCTTAGTTGAAAGACCAATCACAAAGGGACAATTTTAAGCTGAAAAGCTGGAGGTTTGGAGGGGATTTGAGGAAAACCTTTTCACCCAGAGGGTGGTGATGCACTGCCTGAGAGGGTAGTTGAAGCAGGAATCCCCACCACCTTTAAAAATATTTGGATGAAAACTTGAAATGTCATAACATTGAAGGCTATGGGCCAAGTACGGGAAAGTAGGACTAGTGCAGATCGAATGTAACTTTGGCAATATAGACTCAAATGGTGGTGGGACCTCTCCTGTGCAGTATGATTCTATGCCTATATTCTGTTTACCTCTTTACAACTAAAACAACACTTCAGAAAAGTACATTGTTAGTGACAAAGCACTTTCAGACAGCTGGTGGCAGTGAGAAATGCTATATAAATGCCAGTCATTCCTTCTGTTTTCCATTTATGTTGTTGAGGCTGTGCAGAATACAGATGACCTCCAAGAAGTTGAATGCCTGCTCTGCTAAATGGTACAGGGGTTCCCGTTTGAGATTCAGGCTGCGGTAACATTGATATAGCAAACCAGTGCTCTATCATATTTCATGCAGCTTTGATTGTATGTGTGCAATGTCTATCGGGCATTAGACCACATGATTCTCTGCCAATGGTCACACTTCATCTGAACATTGAGGGAAAGGATATGTTGGCATTTAAGTTCCAGTGTGCAGCATGTTGACATGCCTTGTCCATAGATAAGCTGCAAGCTGAGTCAAATGAGGTGTTGGCTCTGCCCACTTGTCTCTGGCAAAAAAGACCGAAATGTAGTTAGTGATGAATGAATAGAGAACAGCACTGACCTGTCTCATACAGCTGTAGATAACAGACAGTGAAATATTATAAGTATCTCCAGTTCCAGCCTGGAAGGAACAAAAAAATGATCACGACCTCTAGTATTTGCCCTGCTCTTAGGTTGTAATTATGGCTGCACCAGCTTTCCGATATCAATGAGGATGTTACAGCAGTGCAAGCTTCTCATAATGTTGTTGAGAAAGACAAGTTGCTTCCTGAACAAATAAAGCCTCCTGTTGGAATCTCTTGCCCTGACCCCTTCCACCCACTTTTCACAATCTGGCCTACTCTGTGAGGAACTCTGTGCATTCTGCATTTCATTCCATATTTTGAGGAAAGTCTCTAGAAACATCATTGTTTGGGATCAACTAGGTTTATACACAAATCTTGACATGGACAGTTATTGTTTTTCGGACTCAAGGCCTGTGACCAGAAGTGTGCCACAAGAATTGGTACTGAATCCATTGCTTTTCATAATTTATATAAATGATTTGGATATGAATATAGGAGGTATGGTTAGTAAGTTTGCAGCTGACGCCAAAATTGGTGGTGTAGTGGACAGTTATTTCAGAGTACAACAGGCTGTAATCAGATGGGCCAATAGGCGAAGGAATGGCTGATGGAGTTTAATTTGGATAAATGTGAGGTGCTGCATTTTGGTAAGGCAAATCAGGGCAGGACTTATACAGTTAATGGTAGGATCCTGGGGAGTGTTGCCAAACAAAGGGGTGGAGTTTCATAGTCCTTTGAAGGTGAAGTCGCAGGTAGACAGGTATTTGGCACGCTTGCCATCATTGGTCAGTGTATTGAGTATAGGACATTGGTTAGGCCACTTTTGGAACACTGCATTCAATTCTGGTCCCTCTGCTATCGGAAAAAAGTTGCTCTGAAAAGATTTATAAAGGTGTTGCCAGGGATGGAGGGTTCCAGCTCTAGTGAGAAGCTGAATAGGCTGGGGCTATTTTCTTTGGAATGCTGGAGGCTGAGAGGTGACCTTACAGAGGTTTATAAAATCATGGGAGAGTAAGTAGACAAAGTCTTTTCCACAGGGCAGGGGAGTCCTAAAGTAGATGGCATAGGTTTAGAGTGAGAGAGGAAAGATGTAAAAAGGACTCAAGGGGCAACGTTTTCACGCAGAAGGTGGGACGTGCATAGAATGAGCTGTTAAAGGAAGTGATGGATGCGGATACAATTACAATGTCTAAAAGGCATCTGGATGGGTATATGAAAAGGAAGGTTTTAGAAACATATGGACCAAATGCTGGAAAATGGGACAAGATTAATTTAGGATATCTGGTCAGCATGAATGAGTTGGATCATAGAGTCTGATTCCATGCTGTACATCTCTGTGACTCTGTTCAGTCCATGAACATCTGCCACACTGCTCATGAAACTAGAAAGCAGCAACCATTTATCGAATTAAACGGTATCCAGAAGGAATAACTAAAATTAACATTACATTGAAATAACTCAGATGGAGTGTCTGTCCGATCCTTTTATGAAAACCATTAGCACAGCATTATGTGCAACAATCTACATCAGGTGTTGTCTGCTTGATATATTGTCATCAGTTTTCATTGTACATGCAAAGACCTCCACCCACATGGCATCCAGCATAAGTCATTCCAAAACTGAGTTAGACCATCAAAACATGTCTGAATGACCTGAATTTTGTATTGGTCATCTCCAGTTGCAGACATCTTCTGAAATATAACATTGTTAAGGGTCGGTGGGAAGTGGCAGATTGGCTCCCCTTCCTCTTATACCTCATTTGACAATAACTCTGAGTGTTGAACTATTTAATTACCATAACTGTAACATGAATAGAAATGAGTATAAGGTGTGTATTTCTCAAAGATAAATGAATAGTATTTATTACACTTAGTACCCAATGTAAATAGAAACAATAAAAACTGTCTGACTCTCACATAATTGCATTCAGGAGTTTGTACATGGACGCACAAGTAAGTTACCTATTGAGTAAATAGATTCAGTGTTTACAATTAGTGAAAAAGAAAGTTATGTATTGGATAAAAGCAAATTACTGGGGATGCTGGAATCTGAAACCAAAAGAGAAAATGCTGGAAAATCTCAGCAGGTCTGGCATCATCTGTAAGGAGAGAAAAGAGCTGACGTTTCGAGTCTAACAGCTTTGACAAGGGGTCAGTTAGACTCGAAATGTCAGCTCTTTTCTCTCCTTACAGATGCTGCCACACCTGCTGAAGTTATTTATTGATTTGATAGATTGATACATGGTTTCAAACTATGCTCAGGGGTCCTCCTGAATTCTGAGATGAAAAGATTTAAAGATTTCTAAAGGTGATTCCTGTTTAGTTCCCAAATGTACACCCCTCAGAAAACATTGTCACAAACAACCACCTGCCGCCTCTCCTAGAGTTGATCATGCAGAGTGCATAATAGAATATTGTGACTGTTAAGTGAATGTTACCAGTGGTGATTACATTGGTAACTGAACAATCAATTTTGATGTTCTTGACTTCGTAGATTCATGAAACTCTTTTGTCTTGATTCCTTTCAACAGTGATTGGCTGGCAGCACTCCGTGAGAGAATCACTGTTTACCTGAAGTGTAAGGGTCTTTAAATGGTGTTTCTCAAAATTGCAACCTTCATAGCAATACTGGTTCCAATGATTGGATGTCAAGTTACTAACATACACAGACCAGGATTGAAGCTCACTTTTGTATTCTTGATGGTCATACTGCTATCTTCACTCCCATCATGTTTAGAGTCAGGGATAACTCCCCTGAGATTACAGTTTATTTTGTAGTGCAGTTCTTTCTTTTAAATCCAATCATTTAAAGCTTTTTTGATATCTCATCTGCTGTGGGATACTGGGATCGCTTTTCCCAGAAAAATATAAACTTTGCTTGTGCACATTAGTTGCATCAGACCTTTGATGAAAGCAAATATTGCAGTTGAAGTTCCATTTCACCACAAGTGATCATGGGTTATGATCTATGACAGGTGGCAGTAATACAGAAACATAGATGATAGGAGGAGTTCCTGATGAAGGGCTTTTGCTGTTCCTTGGATGCTGCCTGACTGGCTGTGCTTTTCCAGCACCACACTCTTGACTCTTATCTCCAGCATCTGCAGTCCTCACTTTTGCCCATTCGACCCCTCTTGTCTATTCTGCCATTAAATCTGACTGTTACTGATCATCGATCTCGACACCCTAATCCTGCCAGCCTCCATGTCCCTGATGCTTTTTGCCATAGAAACTATATCTACCTCCTTCTAGGGAAACAAAAAGTCTCACTAAATTCTTTCCTTCCCACAACAGCAAGGCAACACTGCAATCGTGAAAAACACAGGCTCAGGTTTTCCATGAGGCTTCTGCAATGTTTTCGTGGAGGCACTGTTGGTCTGGCCTGACCTGGGATTCCTTTAGGTGGCTACGGTAGTGGCCTGAGACTCCTTTCAGCTGCTTCTATGGTGGCGTGGGATCCCTTTCAGTGGTTTCGGTGACTGTTGCCATTCGTGTTGGTCTAGGTCTTCTTATGGTGGCTGTGATTCCAGACGGTGTTTACTTTAGCATCATGGGAGATCCGGCCCAGGATTCCAATGGAGGTTCCTGTCCTCGAGCCCAGAGGCATGAGCTGGACTAAATGCGTTTTGTCTTAAATTCTCTTTTGTCAAAAGTTTCTTTTTTTTTATTATATTAATGTGGAAGGACTGTTCAACTGAATTTTTATATCTTTATTTTTCTAAATTATCACCATAATTTTGCACTTCTGAAGGTCTATAAGGCTGGACATTTTATTTCTTTATTTTTCTATTTTTTTCCTTAAGAATTTAGATCTGTACCTTTGGCTCTGAGATGGTGCCAGAAGTGACGATTTGTAAACTTTTCACGGTATTCATGTAAGTACATGTGACAATAAAGCGAATTCAGTTCAATTAAAAATAAACAGAAAGTACAGTTAAGATAACCTTTTCCAGCAGACTTCGTGACAGGGAGAAAGGATTGCCACTGTTCATCTATAATTCCTGTGATTTACACACATAATCCTGCTTTTGAGCAATCTAATTTGAATTGTAGGGCTTATAGACCCCAAGCTTTGTTTCCTTGCATCATTTGCAACACATCTGCAGAATGGTTTGTGCTAGCAAGATGATGTGCAAGCAAGATGCTGAGTAGACCTGCAGGTCTGGAACCAATATCAGGAGTAGGTACCCAACACACAGCATCAATATGCTGCTAATAGCTATACTGGCAGTCTCAATACACTCCTCGATCCAAAATTGAACTATAACACTTCAATTTTGTATTGCAATAACATCTGCTAATTTGAAGTTTCATCCAGTACAGGTCCTCAAAGTGTCAGCCCTATTTTCAAAATTGAACCTTGCTCTCACCAAGCCCTGCGAGGAAAATAAAACAGCAATGAGTTTGCCTTGAATAGGAGACTCAGTAAATGAAGCATTGGGTGTCGCACAAGCAACTGTTCTATTATTTCAAACAAGTAACCAATCAAAAGATAAAAGTCCATGCTGTGTACTCTGAGGGAGCAGTCAGTGTTTTATTGCTGAAAGGTCTTTAAATTAAACACTTATTGATCTGTTTAACATTAGGGAAGGATTGTATGTTTTCACTCACACTGTTTACTCTCTGTAAATTCATTCTGGAGGAGTATTTTCTGTTTGTTTGAAACACTGAGATGAAATGCTCTTTTGAATGTCAAGGTACAAATACAATCTTCTCCTGGGATCCACTGGATCATAACATGGTTCTAAGTCAAACTCCTTTTCAATATTTATTCTATACAGAATGAGGAACTCAGTACACGACAGAGCTGTTAGGCACCTTGCTTAGATACATTTAGATTTAGATTTTTATTATCACGTATACTTGAGTACAGGAATACAGGAGTACAGTGAAAAGTGTACAAAGTCTCCATGCTCCAACATCATCTTAGTATACAAAAAGGCAGGATTAAAAACAGAAGCAGAAATAAAAAAAACAGCCAAACTCAAAAGGAAACGTCCAGATCCCGCCCTGGCCATGAGCCCTTGCCACCAGAAAAACAAAGCTCCCCAAAAAGTCCATCCTTCAGTCTGTGAGCACTCAGGGCTCTGGAAGGTGCATCTGGATAGATTGCTGGGGCTAGATGAAAGACGATTGACATCATTACTAGCATAGGCCTGAATGAGTGGCCTGGTCCTGTGATATAAATATTGTGTTAAAACACATGCTTGAAACTGGGTAGGGCTTTTGTGGATAGTTGGGATTTGTACAGAAAATTCCAATTCAGTCACAATACATTTCCCCAGCTATTATTTTATTACTCACTGTACTATCATCAGCTCTCTCACTGTTTACAAATAAAAATGGCAAAACTATGCCAATGTAATCAACTCTATGTAAAAGGGGTGGCATGGTGGCTCAGTGGCTAGCACTGCCGCCTCACAGCACCAGGGATCCAGATTTGATTCCTGCCTCGGTTGACTGTGTGGAATTTGCACATTCTCCCCGTGTCTGCGTGGGTTTCCTCCCATAATCCACAGATATGTAGGTCAGGTGAATTGGCCGTGCTAAATTACCATAGTGTTAGGTGCAAATATAGGGTAGGGGAATGGGTCTGGGTGAGTTATGTTTCGGAGGGTCGGTGTGAACTTGTTGGGCTGAAGGGCCTGTTTCCATACAGTAGGGAATGTAATCTAAAAAGGTGCTTCTATCAGTTTGACTTAATTTGAATAGCTGCTGTTTTAAAATTTATGAATTAATTTATAGAAAATTGGATTATTTCCTAGCCCAAATTGAAGGAGAACATTTCCTTGGCCACCCATCGAGGCATGTGTTAGGCTTGAGCCATGCTTCATGTTGCATTCATTCATTTGGAAATGTTTGGCACTGAAACATGGCAGAGGAGCCATATCTCTCATTTCCAGTTTATGCTGGTTGGGGCACAAGGTCATTCCCAGCAGCTCAGATATATTACACTCACATTCACTCAGCTGGACTGAAGACAACTGGTCAGATCAAATTGTTACAACTCCCAAGTGTGGAAATCTTTTTGCTTATCAAGGGCAATGAACATGAACTGACACTAAAATACTCAAATAGAATTGAGCATGCAGCCGTGTACAGCATTGATTCATTAGGTTAATGCCAGAAATCGGGATGAAATAGTCAAGAAATCACTATGTTAGGATTATCTCCATTGGATCAGCGAAGACTTTGAGGAAAATAAAGGAAGACTTGCATTTTTATACCATCTTTCATAACCTCAGAACATCACAAATGATGAAGTACTTTTAAAGTGTTAGGACATTTGAATGTTATAACTGAAGCACAGCAGCTTCTCATCTCCCAGCTTATGCACACTGATTCTCTACATTTCTCCTGGTACCCCGGCTTCTGTTGTTGGCCACCTCTGCAGCTCTACCTAGGACCCTGATCGAAGGTAGGAATTATGTCTGGAGGTGTTAGGTCCTGGTCACCAAGTAGTCAGTCTCTGACCTGATGGTATATTTGGAGTAAAGGTGATACAAAGGTGGCATGGACTTAATGCATCAGGATTTCAAGAATTAGATTGTGGGCTATCTTCAGTCACAAACAATTTGGACATTGAGAGAATGGAATTCCTGTACTTTCAGAAAGGATCTTGCAGAACACTGGGGATGCAGTCAGTGGTAATTTGCACATTTTGCAAGTCTAATTCTCTTTGGTCCTGATTCATTCTGTCCATGGGGAAAGATTGAAAGGTAACTCCTAGCATAGCGAAAATTGGAAAGTTTCTTGAAACACCAATAGAGAGCCCACAATGTTCAAACTTTGCAACCTGAGAGGAATGCCACCTGCTAAAGGATGAAAGGATCTTATCACTTTAGCAGTTAACTTGTCAGCACTACCCAGGCCCTAGTGTGAAGCTGCAGTAAGTTACCATGCATTTGATCAATCAAAGCTGTCTGAGACTTTTATTAATGGGGCCAATTTTAATCCTGCATAAGTAAATGGGTTTAGAGTCAGTTAAGATCTCACCATTCATTTCTGATTAAAATTAACACAGGAGCAGTGCTTCCTCTGGGTCTAGCATGCTATATAGTGACATCCATCTTGTTATTCTTCTGAAAGCTGGTGTTCATGCTGTCATCCACAAGTCCGAAGTCACCACAATGAGAACACCTCAGGACTGTGGCAAACTATTTCTGAAGCAACATGAAAGAAAGCCAAAACAATAGCATCTGAAGGGTGAAACAACATTATTGCTTCTGGTTAACAACTTTTCAGCAAAATGGTTCCAATATTACTTTGTTATTGACCTAACCTGAATACAATGCATAACTGTTCAATATTGCAAAATTCCGACAGAAAGTTAGTCTGCGTTATTAAGTTTGCAGATGACACCAAAATTGGGGGTGCAGTGGACAGCAAAGAAGGTTACCTCAGAGTACAACTGGATCTTGATCAGATGGGCCAAGGCCAAGAAGTGGCAGATGAGGAGACAACCAAATGAATCAACACAAGGAAGCAACCAAAAAAATCTCAACGGAATATTTCCTCAGAGGGGGTCAGCACTGCCACTGGATGATCCACACCCTCATTTCCAGGGATAAGTTGCATGGTCCAAGTGCAGAGAATGAGAAATAAAGCTTATCTAATGGCAAGGGCACAACAGCATGAAGCTCTTTTCTTCCTGTCGGCTCAGCAGCAGCTACCTCAGTCAACATTAGATGGCAATCCCAGGGGGAGCCTCATAATTGGCTTCTGTTAATCAAATGTCATCCAAGGTCTTGGCGCTTGCTTGCAGGGAGTTAGGTCCAACTTTCCATCCTGTCAGTGGGATAATCTTGGACTTCCAGCTGTTATTTCCTGTTTTGAACTTTCCTGATGTTTGATGTTGACACTAATGCATTGATGAGCTGAAAATGTGTTGCTGGAAAAGCGCAGCAGGTCAGGCAGCATCCAAGGAGCAGGGAATTCGACGTTTTGGGCATAAGCCCTTCATCAGGAATGAGGAAAGTGTGTCCAGCAGGCTAAGATAAAAGGTAGGGAGGAGGGACTTGGGGGATGGAGATGCGATAGGTGGAAGGAGTTCAAGGTGAGGGTGATAGGCTGGAGTGGGACCCCACAACCAGGGATATATTTCCCTCCCCGCCCCCCCCATCAGCGTTCCGGAAAGACCACTCCCTCCGTGACTCCCTCGTCAGGTCCATACCCCCCACCAACCCAACCTCCACTCCCGGCACCTTCCCCTGCAACTGCAAGAAATGCAAAACTTGCGCCCACACCTCCTCCCTTACTTCTCTCCAAGGCCCCAAGGGGGGATCCTTCCATATCCACCACAAATTCACCTGCACCTCCACACACATCATCTATTGCATCCGCTGCACCCGATGTGGCCTCCTCTATATTGGGGAGACAGGCCGCCTACTTGTGGAACGTTTCAGAGAACACCTCTGGGACACCCGGACCGACCAACCCAACCACCCCGTGGCTCAACACTTTAACTCCCCCTTCCACTCCACCAAGGACATGCAAGTCCTTGGACTCCTCCATCGCCAGACCATAACAACACGACGGTTGGAGGAAGAGCGCCTCATCTTCCGCCTGGGAACCCTCCAACCACAAGGGATGAACTCAGAATTCTCCAGTTTCCTCATTTCCCCTCGCCCACCTTGTCTCAGTCAAATCCCTCGAACTCAGCACCGCCTTCCTAACCTGCAATCTTCTTCCTGACCTCTCCGCCCCCACCCCACTCCGGCCTATCACCCTCACCTTGACCTCCTTCCACCTATCACATCTCCATCGCCCCTCCCCCAAGTCCCTCCTCCCTACCTTTTATCTTAGCCTGCTGGACACACTTTCCTCATTCCTGATGAAGGGCTTATGCCCGAAACGTTGAATTTCCTGCTCCTTGGATGCTGCCTGACCTGCTGCACTTTTCCAGCAACACACTTTCAGCTCTGATCTCCAGCATCTGCAGACCTCACTTTCTCCAGTAATGCATTGATCCACACCTTCAACCAGAATTGCTCATCCTCTTCCAACTTGCCACACTGGTACTAAAGTAAGCCAGTTCTGTTGCCTCAAAATTAGCTGAAAATGGGAGCAATTGTCCCCTGCACCACTTGGTCAGGGGACTAACCCTGCCTGGATTCCAATGTCTTTCACCTCCACAAAATGCAAGTCAGCTGGCTTCAGAAACAAGCAATTGAACTACTTCACTGCTTTATTATTCAAGTGGTGAAGGGGCTTAAACATTGATCCTTCTATTATCCAAAAATAATGATTAGAATGTGAAAAATCCCACAGAATTGAATAGCTGAGACAACTTGCATCAAATACTACTTAACTGGCCTCAGGTATTTCTGCATTAGCTAAATCATATTATACCTTTTGCCACATTTCTCACTCATGGGATTTAATGTGAGGTTAAGTCTCAAGGCACTCCCAACTTCAGGCAGTTTACTTCTCCCTGTCACACTGGGTTGGACGTTCCAGTGTCCTTCCAACCACGTGTTCCAGATCAGACATCCAAAAGCAAGACCCATCTCGATAATTCTCTATCCCTGAAATTTCCTATTGGACTTGTTCCCTTCGCTTCAAATGGAAAATCAACCTCATTAGAACTAAAGAGTCATATTGGACATGAAACATGAGATGGGATATTTTGAGGATTTGCAATCCCAAACAAATTATCTGGTCCGTGGAAAATCCGGACCTATAACTCTGTTTCTCTCTCTTCACAGATGTTGCCAGATCTGCTGAGTTTCTCCAAAGTTTCCTGCTTTTGTACCTTGGCAGAGCAGATTCAAGCAAAGTTTAATAATTTCAGTGATAAGGAAATGGAATAGAGGAGAAAGTTTGTTCTTTTAACAAAATCCACAGATGCAATTGGCTAAGTAGTCCCTTTCCTGTGTACTATTATATGTGTTTTTGCTTTCCAAGAAAATTTCTATTATTTCTCCATTTAATTTGTAATGAGCTTGCATTGATGGTGCCTAGATTTGGCTTTTCTTATAGGATCTTCTCAAAGTCTTTTGGTACTATGACGGTCATCTTAGATAAATCAGACTACATCAATAAAGCACAACAACTACTCGCAGACACCAACACCTACCAAACGAAGGATTCCGACCCCACACCACAACTCACCAATAGAATAATCAACACACTAAGGAATCTACAAAAAAACGGACAGATAACCAAAGCGGACCAGCAAAGAATGAAACCTGAAAGCAACAACACCCCCAGATTCTACGGACTACCCAAAGTACACAAACCAGACATCCCACTCAGACCAGGGACACCAGCATACAAACTGGCCAAAGAACTACAACAAAAACTGAAACACCTAGTCAGCGGATCCAAACACTCCATACAATCAACACAGGAATTCTTGGACATCATCAGGAATACACACATAGACAAAGAAGAAACCAGGGTATCATTCGACGTGACGGCACTGTTCACGTCAATTGACAAAACCCTAGCCAGAGAAACAATAGCCAACCTACTGGACATACATAACAGAACACAGGAGGCCGAACCTATCAACAAGGACGGCATACTTAAACTACTAGACCTGTGCCTCACCACACACTTTACATTCAACAATCAGATATACGAACAAATCAACGGAACACCCATGGGATCACCAATCTCGGGACTCATAGCAGAGGCAGTTATGCAAAGGTTAGAACATACAGCCCTACCACAAATCCAATCCAAACTCTGGATCAGATACGTCGATGACACCTTTGTAATCATCAAAAACACAGAAATAGAAAAAACACACCGAATCATCAACGCCACACTCACAGGAATACGATTCACACGAGAAGAGGAAAAGGATAGCCAACTCCCATTCCTAGATGTGTTAGTAGAGAGAACACCCAACGGAGAATTCACCACAAGGGTACACAGGAAACCAACACACACAGACCAAATCCTTAACTATGAAAGTAACCACCCCAACACACACAAACGAAGCTGCATCAGGACACTATTCAAAAGAGCCACAACACACTGCAGTACACCAGAACTGCGAAAAGATGAAGAGGAACACCTATACAAGGTATTCGCCAAAAACGGATACCCACGCAACTTTATCACCAGATGCCTAAGAGATAGACCACGGAACGAGGACATGCCACAACCAAAAGGACTAGCCACACTACCATACGTCAGGAGCGTCTCAGAACTGACAGCCAGACTACTGCGACCCTTAGGACTCATAACAGCACACAAGCCAACTTCCACACTCAGACAACAACTCACTAGAACAAAGGACCCAATAGCCAGCACGAGCCAAACTAACGTAGTTTACAAAATACCATGCAAGGACTGCACAAAACACTATATAGGACAAACAGGAAGACAGCTAACAATCCGCATCCATGAACATCAGCTAGCCACAAAACGACACGACCAGCTATCCCTAGTAGCCATACACTCAGACAACCAGGAACATGAATTTGACTGGGAAAACACTACCATCATAGGACAAGCCAGACAGAGAACAGCCAGGGAATTCCTAGAGGCATGGCATTCATCCACAAACTCCATTAACAGACACATGGACCTGGACCCCATATACAAACCACTACAGCTGAAACTGACACCCGGAAGCGGCAAGAACATCCATCAACAGACACATCGACCTGGACCCCACATACAAACTACTACAGCTGAAACTGACACCCGGAAGCGGCAAGAACAAACCACTATAAATACCGGAAGAAACATCAAAGCAACGCTTCACAGGAGGCTCCAATAGCACTGATGATGTTCCCTAGCCAGGGAACGAAATGTTTGCAGCAAAAACTTCCAGCTCGGCGAACAGAACCACAACAACGAACACCCGAGCTACAAATCTTCAACCAGACTTTGAAGTCTTTTCTTGTTGGAAGAAAAATACTCTACCCTGCTCATTTTAGCTCAATATTCACTCACTTCAGTCTTCTCTTTATTGAGAAATAAGCCTCAGAGATATACAAATATTTCTTGATATTTGTATACACATTTATTGTATTGCCTCTGTTACTTTTATGTCCTTTTTATAGTGTGGAGTAACACCAAAAGCCAAGGAAAAGGGCCATTGTGCCCTCAAGCCTTCTCTGCTGCATAGCTGATCCGACATTCCTCACATTCACGTTTCTGCCATTTCCCATAACCATGATTCCCGCTGATCACTAATCTATCGAACTCAGCCTTAAATATACGCAAGAACTCTGCACCATCTGTGGAAGGAGAATGATATGAAGTATAATCACTAGGATAGATGTATTGGATGAGATGGTTTGTTTTTATCCTGCAACTACACTGTGGTGCAATACAATAGCATTTAAATTATATATAACATACAAGTTAACAGTGAAATTCACAACTAATCTTGGAGGAACTGTTGGGTGAAGTTCACAGCACAGAATCAGATAAGTTAATTGTTGTTTTAAGTCTGTCCAATAGAAAGGCTGCTGTAGTAGGTACAGTGGGTTATTTCTTGATGATATGTTTTTGGAGATAAGTCTCTTGATTAAATTTAAAATATAAGCCATAGCTATTAATTTAACCTGGTGCAGTGTTTGTAGAGAAATAAGACGGTGTTATTTTCTGGGTCTGTAGATTGTGAAGGAGCAAAAAGGGCCTTTGCAGTGATATGTACTTCTTGTCAGATGTGGGAGTTTAAAGAGAGTTTAAGGGCTACTGCGGATTATATCTGCCAGAAACGCTGTTGGATGCAAATCTGATCAGATCAAGTGGATCGGTTGGAGAGACAGATAGAAGCGATGAGGAACTTGCAACAGCAACAGTATGTGATGGATGGCAGTTATAGGAAGGAGGGAAAGTCTCAGATACAGTCACATAGATGGGTTAACTCCAGGAAGGGTAAGAGAGGTAGGCAGCTAGGGCAGGAATCTTTTGTGGGTATACCCATTTCAAAAAGGTATGCTGTTTTGGAAAACGTAGGGGGTGATGGATTCTCAGGGGAATGTAGCACAAACAGCCAAGTTTCTGGTATTGAGACTGGCTCTAATGCAACGAGGGGTACATTGGCTTCCAAGAGATCAATTGTGTTAGGGGATTCTGTAGTCCGAGGTACAGACAGACGTTTCCACGGCCAGCAGAGAAAAAGCAGAATGGTGTGTTGTTTCCCTGGTGCCAGGATCAAGGATGTCTCAGAGACGGTCCAGGATGTTCTCACGGGGGAGAGCGGCCAGCAAGAGGTCATTGTCCACATTGGAACCAACGATATAGGAAGGGAAAAGATTGAGATTCTGAAGGGAGATTACAGAGTTAGGCAGAAATTTAAAAAGGAGGTCCTCGAGGGTAGTAATATCTGGATTACTCCCAGTGCTATGAGCTAGTGAGGGCAGGAATAGGAGGATAGAGCAGATGAATGCATGGCTCAGGAGCTGGTGTATGGGAGAAGGATTCACATTTTTGGATCATTGGAATCTCTTTTGGGGTAGACGTGACCTGTACAAGAAGGACAGATTGCACCTAAATTGGAAGGGGACTAATATAGCGGCAGGGAAATTTGTTAGAACTGCTTGGGAGGACTTAAACTCGTAAGGTGGGGAGGGGAGAGTGGGACCCAGGGAGACAGTGAGGAAAGAGATCGATCTGAGACGGGTACAGCTGAGAACAGAAGAGAGTCAAACAGTCAGCGCAGGCAGGAACAAGGTAGGACTAATAAATAAACCTGCATTTATTTCAATGCAAGGGGCCTAACAGGGAAGGCAGATGAACTCAGGGCATGGTTAGGAACATGGGACTGGGATATCATAGCAATTACGGAAACATGGCTCAGGGATGGGCAGGACTGGCAGCTTAATGCTCCAGGATACAAATGCTACAAGAGGGATAGAAAGGGAGGTAAGAGAGGAGGGGGAGTGGCATTTTTGATAAGGGATAGCATTACAGCTGTGCTAAGGGAGGATATTCCCGGAAATACATCCAGGGAAGTGATTTGGGTGGAACTGAGAAATAAGAAAGGGATGATCACCTTATTGGGATTGTATTATAGATTCCCCAATAGTCAGAGGGAAATTGAGAAGCAAACTTGTAAGGAGATCTCAGCTATCTGTAAGAATAATAGGGTAGTTGTGGTAGGGGATTTTAACTTTCCAATCATCAACTAGGACTGCCATAGTGTTAAAGGTTTAGTTGGAGAGGAATTTCTTAAGTGTGTACAAGACAATTTTCTGATTCAGTATGTGGATGTACCTATGAGAGAAGGTGCAAAACTTGACCTACTCTTGGGAAATAAGGCAGGGCAGGTGACTGAGGTGTCATTGGGGGCGCACTTTGGGGCCAGTGACCATAATTCTATTTGTTTTAAACTAGTGATGAAAAAGGATAGACCAGATCTAAAAGTTGAAGTTCTAAATTAGATGAAGTCCAATTTTGAAGATATTAGGCAAGAAGGTTCTAAAGTTCATTGAAGGCAGATGTTCGCAGGTAAAGGGACGGCTGGAAAATGGGAAGCCTTCAGAAATGAGATAACAAGAATCCAGAGAAAGTATATTTCTGTCAGGGTGAAAGGAAAGGCTGGTAGGTATATGGAATGCTGGATGACTAAAAAAAATGAGGGTTTGGTTAAGAAAAAGAAGGAAGCATATGTCAGGTACAGACAGGATAGATCGAGTGAATCCTTAGAAGATTATAAAGTAAGTAGGAGTATACTTCAGAGGGAAATCAGGAGGGCAAAACAGGGACATGAGATAGCTTTGGCAAATAGAATTAAGGAGAATCCAAAGGGGTTTTATAAATAGATTAAGGACAAAAGGGTAATTAGGGAGAGAATAGGGCCCCTCAAAGATCAGCAAGGTGGCCTTTGTATGGAGCCACAGAAAATGGGCAAGATACTAAATGAATATTTTGCATCAGTATTTACTGTGGAAAAGGATATGGAAGATATAGACTGTAGGGAAATAGATGGTGACATCTTGCACACTGTCCAGATTACAGAGGAGGAAGTGCGGGATGTCTTGAAATGGTTAAGGGTGAATAAATCCCCAGAACCTGATCAGGTGTAGCCAAAAACTCTGTGGAAAGCTAGAGAAGTGATTGCTGGGCTTCTTGCTGAGATATTTGTATCATCGACAGTCACAGGTGAGGTGCCAGACGACCGGAGGTTGGCAAACGTGGTGCCACTGTTTAAGAAGGGTGGTAAGGACAAGCCAGGGAACTATAGACCAGTGAGCCTGACCTCGGTGGTGGGCAAGTTGTTGGAGGGAATTCTGAGGGACAGGACGTACCTGTATTTGGAAAGGCAAGGGCTGATTAGGGATAGTAAACATGGCTTTGTGCGTGGGAAATCATGTCTCACAAACTTGATTGAGTTTTTTGAAAAAGTAACAAAGAAGATTGATGTGGGCAGAGTAGTAGATGTAATCTATATGGCCTTCAGTAAGGCGTTTGACAAGGTTCCCATGGGAGACTGATTAGCAAGTTTAGATCTCATGTAATACAGGGAGAACTAGTCATTTGGATACAAAACTGGCTCAAAGGTAGAAGACAGGGGTGGTGGTGGAGGGTTGTTTTTCAGACTGGAGGCCTGTGACCAGTAGAGTGCCACAAGGATCGGTGCTGGGCCCTCTACTTTTCATCATTTACATAAATGATTTCGACATGAGCATAAGAGGTACAGTTAGTAAGTTTGCAGATGACACCAAAATTGGAGGTGTAGTAGAAGAGGGTTACCTCAGATTACAACAGGATCTTGACCAGATGGACCAATGGACTGAGAAGTGGCAGATGGAGTTTAATTCAGATAAATGCGAGGTGCTGCATTTTGGGAAAGCAAATCTTAGCAGGACTTAAACACTTAATGTTAAGGTCCTAGGGAGTATTGTTGAACAAAGAGACCTTGGAGTGCAGGTTCATAGCTCCTTCAAAGTGGAGTCACAGGTAGATAGGATAGTGAAGAAGGCGTTTGGTATGCTTTCCTTTATTGGTCAGAGTATTGAGTACAGGAGTTGGGAGGTCATGTTGCGGTTGTACAGGACATTGGTTAGGCCACTGTTGGAATATTGCGTGCAATTCTGGTCTCCTTCCTATTGGAAAGATGTTGTGAAACTTGAAAGGGTTCAGAAAAAATTTACAAGGATGTTGCCAGGTTTGGAGGATCTGAGCTACAGGCAGAGGCTGAACAGGCTGGGGTTGTTTTCCCTGGAGCAATGGAGACTGAGGGGTGACCTTATAGAGGTTTACAAAATTATGAGGGGCATGGATAGGGTAAATAGACAAAGTCTTTCCCTGGGGTTGGGGAGTCCAGAACTAGAGGGCATAGGTTTAAGGTGAGAGGTTTAGGTAAAAGAGACCTAAGGGGCAACTTTTTCATGCAGAGGGTGGTTCGTGTATGGAATGAGCTGCCAGAGGATGTGGTGGAGGCTGGTACAATTGCAACATTTAAGAGGCATTTGGATGGGTATCTGAATAGGAAGGCTTTGGAGGGATATGGGCTGGGTGCTGGCAAGTGGGACTAAATTGGGTTGGGATATCTGGTCGGCATGGACCGAAGGGTCTGTTTCCATGCTGTACATCTCTATGGCTCTATGAGTCTTGTAAATATAATATTGAATCTATTCAAACGGTTTGTTAAATTACTGTTCAGTGTTTTTCTTCGTATTTCAGGAAAGTTGCATGAAGATGTACAAAAATTAGTTGTCAAGGTGAGGTCAGGGGTTAAAGGAGTTAGATTGATGAGAGACCAGAGAAATAGAGGATTCTTTCATTTTAGAACAGAATACCTTAAAAATAAACCCGAGAAAAATGTTTGAAAACTGAAAGGCTACAATGAAGAAGAGTAATTTTCAAAAGACAATAACTGGAGGACTTCAATTTAAGATCATCACAAAAGAACAAAGGGAAAGGTGAGGAAAATGTTTTCACTCAGACATTTGTTTTAACAACGCTATCAGACACATTAACAGAAACAAAATCCATTAATGCTACCAAAAGGGTGGTAGATAAATATTTTTTAAAAAGATCGTAAAAAAGCTGAGGCATTGAATAGGGAAATGGGACTGAGCCGTGTTTTTCTGGAGTGCTAGATCAGGTAACGTGGTCTGACTTTATCATCATGAGAAGAAATATTAAGTTTAGTAGAAAGAATATTTGCATTCATATAACACTTTACCACACCTCATGGGATAGTTTGTGTAGAGGGCAGATATTATTTGTCTTTAAAACTGCGCTATAAACAGTTATAGACCTAAACTCCAAAAGCACAGACAATGCTTCGGAGGATGAAACGTAGGGAGAGATTCCCAGCTGAACTCTTGCCTTTCACGTGGTAATGACACACAAGATATTGTTAAAAATCACGTAACACCAGGCTACAGTCCAACAGGCTTATTTGGAAGCACTAGCTTTCGGAACACTGCTCCGTCATCATCTGATGAAGAAGCAGAGCTCCAAAAGCTAGTGCTTCCAAATAAACCTGTTGGACTATAACCTTGTGTTTTGTGATTTTAACGTTGTACACCCCAGTCCAACACCCGCATCTCCAAATCAAGATATTGTGTAATGGTTTTCAGGCATTTTGCAATTGATTATGATGTGTATAATATGTTATGGTGAATATTACTAACATACAGCTGAGACAGCTAAAGAGAGAGCTTAATCGTATTAGCTACCACATTTCATAGCTCGCTGGCCTGTCGCATGTGTGTGTCATCTATGACCCGTACCATTCATGAAATGGCAATGGCATATAACCTGGAGGTGGAACTGAACTCCGTGAATTGAGGACTGGACAACAGAGAAACAAACTTTATACTTTGCCAAAAGGAACAACAAGTTCTAAGGCCTTAGTAAAAAGAGGCAATTCCACTGTAGAGTTGTTACATTTCAAAAAATCATTTGGTCTGAGATCAAGATCCTCATTTGGAAATGTTTAAGGTCATTTCTGTCATTTCAGGTGCTTTGAACTACAAATAGAGTCATAGAGTCAATGACATCACAAACTTAAAAGACCAGGAAGAGCAATATAAATATACAATATAAAAGAAACCTCACAACATCAAGAATTCCAAACTATCCATCAGGCATTTTCATCTTCTAGGTAAAAAGAGTTTTTCCTCGAATCCCCTCTGAACCTCCTGCCTTTCATCTTAAAATGTTACCTCAAGATAGCAGAGCCAGCAGGGTAGGTAGCATCAGAATCCTGGGCCCATCTGCTCCAGACTGGTGTCTTCCTCCCTTCTTTCCTTACCCTTCTTGTTTTCTTTGTTTTTTTTCTTCAACTGCTTCTGGTGGCAGTGGAGAAAAAGATAACATCACGAAGATAACAGCCAGATTGGGACACTTGGCTAAATGTCTGACCTGGCAGTGGAGCTAGGGACTCCTGGATGCAGTAAGCCCAGAACAGGGACTCCAAGCATTGTCGAGGTGGTGGCAGCAGTGGGGCAAATGATTCCTGCTTGTGGCAGGCCCAAAGTTGGGGCGTTCTGGTGATCAGTGAGGTGGTGGCAGCAGTGGGGCCAGGGATTCCTGGTTGTGGTAGGCCCAGAGCTGGGGTCTCCTGGTTATCGGTGAGGTGGTGGTGGCAACAGGGCCAAGGATTCCTTGTTGCAGGGTGAGTGTGACCCAGGATGGGACCCGATATCCGCGGCCCAACGACAAAGAGATGGTGCCCAAAGAGTGACGACTCCAGCGTTGGTGTGTCTGGCATGAGTGGCGATGCGGTTGTCGTTGGCAAGCCAGTTCAGGGTTGGACTCATGGTGGAGGAGTTGGAACAATGATAGACTCTCTGTCAGCTATGTCTTTTTTTCCTTTTTATTCTTAAACTATTCAAAATGGTGCCAGATTGTGGCAGCAGATTAAGCTTCTCACTGTATTTTACTGTTGTTCATTGTTGATATAAGTGACAATAAATCATCATCACCCTTGTTATTGACTCTTCAACTAAGGGGAACAGCTGCTTTCTGTTCACACTGGCCATGCCCATTATAATCTTACACACTTCAACTAAATCCCCTCTCAGCCTTCTTTGCTTTAAGGAAAACAATCCCAGATTCTCCAAACTTCCTTCATCGCTAAAATGGGCAACATCCTGGTGAATCTCCTTTATATCCTTTCAGTACAATCACATCCTTCCGATAGTGCAGTGACCAAAATTGCATATAGTAGTGTAGCCTAACCAAAGTTTTGTACAGCTCCAAGATAACCTCCCTGCTATTATAATCTATAACTGAGAAAGGCAAGTTTCATGTACAACTTCTTAAATCATCCTAGTAGCCTGTTCTGTCAGTTTTATGGATCTGTGGACAAGCGCTACAAAAACCTAATATTCTTCTGAGCTTCCAAGTGTCCTTCATTGAGTACTCCTTTGTTTTGTTACTTGTTCTGAAGAGCACTTATCAGAGTAACTTCCATTTGCCAGTGATCTTCCATCTGACCAACTCATCTATATGTTTCTGTATCCCAAGATCTTCCTCCTCAGTGTCAATCACCTGGCCAATCCTTGTGTCATCTGCATTTGTCATCCCCTGCCCAGTTTCTTCTATATTGTTGTATATATATGCCACTGTATACTGACCTCAAGTCACTTAAACAGCCTTCTCCTGCCACCAAGTCAATCTTGGATTCAACTTTCCAAGGTACCTTGGATCCTATGTGTATTTACCTTCTTTATCAGTCTGCCATGTGTGACCTCGTCAAAAGCTTTGCTAAGATCCATACAAACTACTCAAACTGCACTTCCTTATCTCCATACCTGGTCATCTCCCTGAAAAATCAATCAAAGTTGTTAAGCATGACCTCCCTCTGACAAAGCCATACTCTATTGCTACACTCTTCCCGCAATGCCTCATTTGAAGACCCTTTCCAGATATTGTTCCTCCTCACTGCAGGAACTGATGGTTCAATTAATAATGTGTAATTGCCTTCTCTTTTACACCCTCCCTGTCCTGTTGGAAGATTTTATTCCAACATGTTGAGTTTCCAGTCCTGTCCTCCCTCCACTGCTTTTCTGTAATGACATCAACATTATAATTCCACCTCTCAATCCATCCTCTTAATTCAGCTGTCTTACTTATAATACTAAGTGAAAGTGGGTACTGCAGATGCTGGAAATTAGAGTCAAGGTTAGAGTAGTGCTGGAAAAGCACAGCAGGTCAGGCAGCATGCAAGGAGCAGGACAATCAACATTTGGGGCAAAAGCCCTTTCCTGATGAAGGAATTCATCATAATTTATATTACATATAATACTGCTATCCAGCCCCACATTACTCCCTTGGGACTCATCATGCCTGAACTTCCTCTGCCATGGTTCCTTCACTAAAGTATGTTGTGTTCTTATTGTACTCACACACTATATTCCCTCCCACAGTTGAACTAGCTTAAGTTCCTCCCTTTGGCATTAGCAAACCCAACCGCAAGGAAGTTGGTTCCATTCTGGTACCCGTGCAGACTGTTCTGCTTGTACAGGACCCAACTTCCCCAGAAATGGTCCCAATCATCCATAAATCTAAGACACTCCCTCTTGCACTCTAGAATCAAAATGGAATTGCCTGGGAGTCCAAGATATTGGCTCAAGCCACCATGAAGCCTCAAGGTATCAGGTTAAATATGGACAAGGAAACACCCTGTTGATTACTACATACTGTCCTCCCTTGGCTGATGAATCATTTCACCCCAAGTTGAGCAACACTTGCAGGAAGCACAAAGGATGATAGGGTGCAAAATGTACTTGGATTGCGGATTTCCAATATCCGCATTTGAGGGTGGCTTGGCAATAAATACTACTTATTGAGCTGGTCAAATCTGACAGGATATAGCTATTGATTTCGTCTGCAACAAGTAGGCGAGGGAACCAAGAGAGAAAACTTTACTTGACCAATACACCTGGTACAGATGCATCTGTTGATGACAGTATCGGTAAGAGTGACCACTATACAGTAATTAGGGCGGCACAATGGCTCAGTGGTTAGCACTACTGCCTTACACCGCCAGGGACCTGGGTTCGATTCCTATCTCGGGCAATGTATGTGTGGAGTATGCACATTCTCCCCGTGTCTGCATGGGTTTCCTCAGGGTGCTCCAGGTTCTTCCCACAATCTAAAGATGTGCAAGTCAGGTGAATTGGCCATAGTGTTAGGTGCATTTGTCAGGAGTAAATATAGGGTGGGGGAATGGGTCTGGGTGGGTTACTCTTCAGACGGTCAGAGTGGACTCGTTGGGCTAAAGGACCTGTTTCCATACTGTAGGGAATCTAATCTACATGGTCCTTGTGGAGATGAAGACTTGCCTCCACATTAAGAATATTCTCTATCATGTTTTGTGACACTGTCGTTATGGTACAGATTTTGAACAGATCTAGCAACAGAAGACTGGGCATCCATGAAGAGCTATTGGCCATCAAAAGTGATCGAATTGCACTTCAGCACAATCTGCTACTTCATAGCTTGGCTCATTTCAATGTAACTATCAAGCCAAGGGGTTAACCCTGGTTCAATGCAAAGTACTGGAGGGCATGCATCACTGAAAAATGAGGTGTCAACCTGATGAATCTACCAAACAAGACTACTTCCCTGTCAAACAACATAAGCAGTAAGTGATAGACAGAACTAAACACTTTCACAACCAACAGATCAGATCCAATCGTAAATGGTGATGGACAAGTAAATAACTCGCTAGAGAAGAAGTCTCCACAAATATCCCCATCCTTTATAATGGGAGAGCTCAACACATCAGTGAAAAAGATAAGCTTGAAACATTTGTAGCAATCTTCAGCCAGAAATGCTAAGTGGATGATCCAACTTGACCTCTTCCAGCAGTCTGGATTAGTGGTGCTGGAAGGGCACAGCAGTTCAGGCAGCATCCGAGGAGCAGTAAAATCGATGTAAAATCACCAAACCGTCATCTCCCAGACTATACAGAACTTCATCACCTGAGGAGATCTCCCACCCACAGCTTCCAACCTCATAGTTTGGGAACCCTGCACTGCCCGGTTCTACCTCCTTCCCAAGATCCACAAGCCTGACCACCTTGGCCGACCCATTGTCTAAGCAAGCTTCTGTCCCACTGAACTAATTTCTACCTACCTCAACACTGTCCTATCTCCCCTAGTCCAAGAACTCCCCACATACATTCGAGACACCACCCAGACCCCCCACCTCCTTCAATATTTCCGTTTCCCCGGCCCCCAATGCCTCATCTTCACCATGGATATCCAATCCCTCTAGACCTCCATCCGCCATGACCAGGGCCTCCAAGCCCTCTGTTTCTTCCTCTCCCGACGTCCCCAACACATCGACACACTTATTCATTTGGCCGAACTGGTCCTTACCCTTAGTAATTTCTCCTTCGAATCCTCCCACTTCCTCCAGACGAAAGGGGTAGCCATGGGCACTTGTATGGGCCCCAGCGATGCCTGTCTCTTTGGTGGCTACGTAGAACAGTTGATCTTCCGTAATTACACCGGTACCACTCCCCACCTCTTCCTCCGCTACATTGATGACTGCATTGACGCCACCTCGTGCTCCCACGAGGAGGTTGAACAATTCATCAACTTCACCAACACATTCCACCCTGACCTTAAATTTACCTGGACCATCTCTGACACCTCCCTCCCCTTCCTGGACCTCCCCATCTCCATTAATGACGACCGACTTGACACCGACATTTTTTACAAACCCACCGACTCCCACAGCTACCTGGATTACACCTCTCCCCACCCTACCTCCTGCAAAAATGCCATCCCATATTCCCAATTCCTCTGCCTCCGCCGTATCTGCCCTCAGAAGGACCAGTTCCACCATAGAACACACCAGATGGCCTCCTTCTTTAGAAACTGCAATTTCCCTTCCTGGGTGGTTAAAGATGTCGTCCAACGTGTCACGTCCACATCCCGCACCTCTGCCCTCAAACCTCACCCCTCCAACCGTAACAAGGACAGAATGCCCCTGGTGCTCACCTTCCACCTTTAACCTTTGCATAAACCAAATCATCTGCTGACATTTCCATCACCTCCAAACAGACTCCACCACCAGGGTTATATTTCCTTCACCATCCCTTTACACCTTCCGCAAAGACCTTTCCCTCTGTGACTACCTGGTCAGGTCCACGCCCTCCTACAACCCACCCTCCCATCCTGGCACCTTCCCTTGCCACCGCAGGAATTGCAAAACCTGCACCCACACCTCCTCCCTCACCTCCATCCAAGGCCCTAAAGGAGCCTTCCACCAACCTGCACATCCACCAATATCATTTATTGTATCCGTTGCTCCCGATGCGGTTTCCTCTACACTGGGGAGACTGGACGTCTTTTAGCAGACCATTTTAGGGAACATCTCCAGGACACCTGCACCAATCAACCACATCACCCTGTGGCCCAACATTTCAACGTCTCCTCCCACTCTGCCGAGGACATGGAGGTCCTGGGTCTCCTGTACTGCTGCTCCCTCACCACCAGATGCTTGGAGGAAGAATGCCTCATCTTCCACCTCAGAACACTTCAATCCCAGGGCATTAATGTGGACTTCAACAGTTTCCTCATTTCTCCTTCCCCCACCTCATCCCAGTTCCAAACTTCCAGCTCAGCACTGTCCCCATGACTTGTCCTACCTGCCTATCTTCTTTTTCACTTATCCACTCCACCCTCCCCCCGCCCCCAACCTATCACCTTCATCCCTCCCCCACTCACCTATTATACTCTATGCTACTTTCTCCCCACCCTCACCCTCCTCTCACTTATTTCTCCACCCTTCAGGCTCTCTGCCTTTACTCCTGATGAAGGGCCTTTGCCCGAAACTTTTACTGCTCCTCGGATGCTGCCCGAACTGCTGTGCTCTTCCAGCACCACTAATCCAGAATCTGGTTTCCAGCATCTGCAGTCATTGTTTTTACCTCTTCCAGCAGTCCCCAGTTTTCAGCCAATTCAATTCATTCCACGTGATATCAAGAAATGGTTAGAGACAGTGAATACTGCAAAGGCTACAGACCTTGACAATATTCTGATAATACCTCTGAAGGCTTATGCTCCAGAACTTGCTGCTCCCCTATCCAAGCTGTTACAGTACAGTTGTAACCCTGGTATCTCAGCGACAATGTGGAAAATTTTGTGTGTTGTACACAAAAACAGAACAAATCCAACACATCCAATTACCGCACCATCAGTCTACTCTTGATCATCAGTAAAGTGATGGAAGGTGCTACCAAGCACCTCTTACTCAGCAATAACCTGCTCAGTGATGCCCAGTTTAGGTTTCACCAAGGCCACTCAGCTCCTGACCTCATTACTGACTTGGGTGAAACATGGACAAAGCAGGAAGACATCCACAAGCCTCAGCTCCCTGGATTTAATTGGTGCAGTGGTGGAAAGGAAAGGGTTCCCCACCCATGCACCCTCTTACACAACCAAAAAATACCAACCTCCAAACTCATCTCAGAGCAAGGTGTTCGGTTCTGCCATAAATATCCAATTCAGAGAGCTCTATTAACTTGGAGGGCAACTCAGATTGTGATGTTCCCAGGCACATTGCTCAGTGGGATCTTTCACGTAAGCTCCCTACTGTGGCTGCCTTGAAGCAATTACATTTCAGCAATCAAGAAATGGTCAGAGACACTGAATACTGCAAAGGCTACAGACCCTGACAATATTCTGATAATACCTCTGAAGGCTTATTCTCCAGAACTTGCTGCTCCCCTATCCAAACTGTTACAGTACAGTTGTAACCCTGGTATCTCACCGACAATGTGGAAAATTTTGTGTGTGCTGTACCAAAAACTCACCCATTGCCTGCATGGTATGTGAAGGTCTGACAGCTTGAGGAAAGTCTATTTGCCTATGATTCCTTTATGGTCAACATTTAAACAATACTTTTACTTAAACCCATTGGTCAATAAGCTCTTCTTTCTGTAGCTGATGAACATGTGAAATGTCACAACGTTCAAGGTTATGGGCCAAATACTGGAAAAGTGGGATTAGTGTAAATTAGATAAACACAGACTCAATCTGCTGGAGGACCTCTTCCGTGCTACATGACTCAATGATCATTGGAGTCCTCAGAAAAATGGTGTCGTTGTCTGGACAGGGTAGATATGTCCTTTAGTGTAACTGGGAAGGAATCCCTGGTTCCATATGACTAATATCACTGTAAAATTGAAAAACACTTTAAGCTAGAACTTTCTGAGACATTATATATCTCAGCTGACTTTAAAAGACCACTATCACAAAGAACACTCACTGCAATCTCCAAAGCATCATCCCATATGTCTCAGCAGAGTTACTGAAGCCCTTCTCCACAGTTTTCTTTCCTCCAAACCAAATTATTTTCATGCTGTTTTGGCTGGTCTGGTCTCTCATCCTCCACACTCATTACATTTGAACTTGACCAAATGTCTGCAACTAACAGCCCTGCTCCGAGTCCCAACAATCAACTCGGCCTTGCAGCCAGAAGGTGGCTTCCGGTTTCCTAGGCTCCGAACCGGAAACACTTGTCCTAGTGTTCAAATGTTTCCTTTGAGTTGGTCTTCCCCTTTCCTTGTGCATTGTTTTACCAGGTTTTCCTCAGATCTTCTGCCAGAATGACAATGGGAGAACCTCATGTAATCTACCCTCCCCATGAGGCTTTTCTAGTAAGCATTAATCCAATGTGAGTTGCAGTTGTTTCCTTCTGCATTTTCTTTCTTTTCTGTTTGCCTCACTGTCAGCAGAACAATTCATGTGCCATGGAATGCAGTTGCTGCCAGAAAGACTTGATAATTAGGATCCTGGCATATGACAAAAGGAAAAAGTATTTGGCAAGGTAAAAGGGAGTCATGTTTAGTTTTCTTGTTTATGTACTTATTTGGTGCAGTGGACAAGATGTGTGTAGCTCTCCAAGAATGTCCAGATGTTTTGTTCATTCAGTGCTAAATGCAGCAGAGCGAAATGAGAAGTTCCATACAAATAATTAATCCATTGTATTTTGGGAGCATACTCTTTCAGAGGTATTAGTTCCTTTACAAGTAAAATGCAAAACTTGTGTCTCTTAAGCTTTGATTTTCCTTGTAGTTGCATTAAAATATCATTGCTAAATTAACCCCCAGAGTGTCATTATTATTGTATCCCTTTTTTACGGAATTGTGGGAACCAGTGTGCAGGAAGGAAGCCTTTTGCAGGTGTGTTACACAAGTACTGCTTTAGAACAATAACAGAGCTCCCTGAATGAATCCATTTACTGCCATTGTTTATTTCTCTGCCTGTAAAGCCTAGTTGCTCCTGGCAGGCATTGATTCGTTCATTTGCAGAAAACGTCACTTCTTGGATTTAATATATCCTCTTTTTTTTCTTTTGCAGTATCTGAGAACTCACAAACAACACAACTCAGCTGAGGCTGAATATTGGCAAATGATGCAGCTCAACAAAAAGCATTGAGCAAATGGAATGGAATTATACATTTTTAAACGGCACGGAAACTGCAAAAAGAAAAGACAGGTTATTTAATGTAGAGTTCTACCCAAATCCTGTCTTCACTCTCAGTTTGTTTCGGTGATTTCCTTTTTTGCTTCTAAATTTCAGAGATTACAAAAGCCAATAGATCTTGAGTTCTCCAGATTGATATTTCATCACAGTGCTAGGGAGCGCTGTTTTGTCAGATGTCAGATTTGGTTGATGTATTAAACTGAGGTACTGTCTATCCCTTCAGGATGGTTGTTAAAGATCCAAGATCACCATTTCCAAGAGAGCGATAGAGTTCTTCGACTGCCCTGGTCAACATTTGTCTTTCTACTGAATGCTGTGAGAAAACTGATGAGCTGATCATCCATCTTATTTCAATTGTAGGATCTGGCTAGGTTCAGATTGTCTGCTCGGTTTGCCAATTTAACAACAAAGTATACACTTCTCAGTAATCCATTGGCTTGGAACTAATTGGAATCGCTGAAAAAAACCTTGGTCAATAAAACATAAATGCAAATTCTTTCCATGTTTTCTATTTTCAGGTGCTGCATGATTTCTGTACTTCCTGCACACTCAAAATTTGCTGTTGTCTACATGGAGAGGTCCGAAACCCTCAGTGTGGGAATTCTCAGGTAGCTCTCACCAGCAGGCGAGGTGTCATAGTGTGGGTATCCAGGAGAACAGCAAAGCTTATTCCCTTGCCGTGTGTTATCACTTCCTGGCATCCGGAATGCAGCACATTTTGAGTAGAGGCCAAACGCAGCTGGAAAGGTTGAGAAAAGATGGTAAAAAAGATGGCACAACGAAATAAACTCATGCAGTAAAGGATGCAGGCAGACTTGCATTTGCACAGTGATGTTCATGATCAATGGTCAACTCAAAGTGCTTTATGGCCGATGAAACACTTTTCAGTGTTGTAGAGAATGTAGCAGCGATTTTCTACACAGCTCCCAATTTGCTCCCACAAACAGCAATGGAATAATAACATGGATAATACTTAAGAGCATTAGAAATAAGAACAAAAATAGATCCATTCTGCCTATTTTGTCATTCAATAAGGTCATGGTTAACCTGATGTGGCTATAACCCACTTACCTGCCTCTATGCAATAACCCACTTCCCTCAACCCTCATGACTTCTTCATCATTCCAAAAACTGTCCAACTCAGCTTTAAATGTATTTAATGACCAGCCTCCACTGCCGACTGTAGGGGGAGAAGGGGTCAGGGGAGAATTTTCATAGGATTCTAAGAACTAGGAGTAGAAGTAGACCATTCAAAACCCACTCACTCCCACAGCTACCTGGATTACACAAACCCACCGACTCCCACAGCTGCCTGGATTACACCTCTTTCCACCCTACTTCTTGCAAAAATGCCATCCCGTATTTCGAATTCCTCCGCCTTCGCTGTATCTGCTCCTAGGAGGACCAGTTCCACCACAGAACACACCAGATGGCCTCCTTCTTTAGGGATCGCAATTTCCCTTCCCACGTGGTTAAAGATGCCCTCCAACGCATCTCGTCCACATTCCGCACCTCCGCCCTCAGATCCCACCCCTCCATCCGTAACAAGGGCAGAACGCCCCTGGTGCTCACCTTCCACCCTACCAATGTTCGCGTCAGCCAAACCATCCGCCGACATTTCCGCCACCCCCAAAAAGACCACACCAGCAGGGATGTATTTCCCTCCCCACCCCTTTCCGCCTTCCGCAAAGACCGTTCCCTCTGTGACGACCTGGTCAGGTCCATGCGCCCTTACAATCCACCCTCCCATCCTGGCACCTTCCCCTGCCACCGCAGGAATTGCAAAACCTGCACCCACACCTCCTCCCTCAACTCCATCCAAGGCCCTAAAGGAGCCTTCCACATCCATCAAAGTTTTACCTGGACATCCACCAATATAATTTATTGTATCCGTTGCTCCCGATGTGGTTTCCTCTACATTGGGGAGACTGGAAGCCTCCTAGCAGAGCGCTTTACGGAACATCTCCGGGACACCTGCACCAATCAACCACACCGCCCCGTGGCCCAACATTTCAACTCCCCCTCCCACTCTGCCAAGGACATGGAGATCCTGGGCCTCCTTCACCGCCGCTCCCTCACCACCAGACGCCTGAAGGAACACTTCAACCCCAGGGCATCAATGTGGACTTCAACAGTTTCCTCATTTCCCCTTCCCCCACTTCACCCTAGTTCCAAACTTCCAGCTCAGCACTGTCCCCATGACTTGTCCTACCTGCCTATCTTCTTTTCCACCTATCCACTCCACCCTCCTCCCTGATCTATCACCTTCATCCTCTCCCCCACTCACCTATTGTACTCTGTGCTACTTTCTCCCCACCCCCACCCTCCTCTAGCTTATCTCTCCACCTTTCAGAATATCTGCCTTTATTCCCGATGACGGGCTTTTGCCCGAAACGTCGATTTTACTGCTCCTTGGATGCTGCCTGAACTGCTGTGCTCTTCCAGCACCTCTAAACCAGAATCTGGTTTCCAGCATCTGCAGTCATTGTTTTTACCTTCATCCCCTCTGTTCTGTTATTCTAGATAATGGCTGAATGCCTACTTTAAGGCCATTTTCCTGCACTTTCATTATCTCCTTTGCTATCATTAATATCTAGGAATTAACTGCTTTCTTGAACATACCCATTGACTGACGTTCCACGGCTGTCTTAGAACTCCAAAGCCTCTTTATCGTCAGAGTGAAAAGGTTCCTCGCCATCTCAGTTCTAAATGGCTTACCCCTTATTTTAAATCTGTGTTCGCTGCCTCTACCACCCACTTTCCTCCCCTGAACAGCCAAGGAAAACATTCTTTCTGCATCTCCACTGTCTAGCTGTGTAAAAATGTTAGAAGTTTCAATGAGATCATCTCTCATTCTTTTAAACTGCAGAAAATACTGATCTCTCTGACCTGTAGAAATGAACTGCTATAGAGTAATAGGATTTACATGGGCAGTATGTATGATGATGCCAGTTTCACATGATTGTGCAGAATACTACGAGAGAATAAAGACTTGAACAAGGTCTTGAGAGAATGTTTGTATGAATCAAACTGTTTAATAAAGAGTTATTTTGAAAATTCCAAACACCTGGACCTTGTGAGCCTAAACAGAGATAGATGCCATACACACAATAAAATATGACCACCCCTCTGAAATGGGAAATTCCTCCTCAGCTCCATCTTAAATGAGAGGCCCCTTATTGTGTTCAATCAATTTTTATTATCATTTATTTTCATGTCATTGCATGAGGAATTAAAATTGATCAGAGAGAAAGGGACTACTCATCTTATTTAAGAAACAAACATTGATTGAAGTCTACCTGATAACACAAATGGGATTGTGCCTTTGGTGATAGCGATCACAATTCTGTTATGTTTACTTTAGTGATAGAAAGGGATAAGTGTATACCACTGGGCAAGAGTTACAGCTGGGGGAAAGGCAATTACAATGTGATTAGGCAAGATTTAGGAAGCATAGGATGGGGAAGGAAACTGCAGGGGATGGGCACATTAGAAATGTAGAGCTTAGGAAAGAAAAAGCCCCTATGCATCCTGGATAAGTATATCCTATCAAGCAGGGAGGAAGCTGAAGAGCGCGGGAGCCATAGTTTACGAAGGAAGTGGAACCTCTGGTCAAGAAGAAGAAGAAGAAGGCTTATGTTAGGATGAGATGTGAAGGCTCAGTTAGGGCGCTTGAGAGTTACAAGGTAGCCAGGAAAGACCTAAAGAGAGAGGTCAGAAGAGCCAGGAGGAGACATGAGAAGTTGTTGGCGGATAGGATCAGAGTAAACCCTAAGGCTTTCTATAGGTATTTAAGGAATAAAAGAATGACAAGAGTAAGATTAGGGCCAATCAAGGATAATAGTGGGAAGTTGTGTGTGAAGTCAGAGGAGATAGGGGAAGCACATAATGAATATTTTTTGACAGTATTAATTCTAGAAAACGACAATGTTGTCAAGGAGAATACTGAGATACAGGCTACTAGACTAGGTGGGATTGAGGTTCACAAGGAAGAAGTATTAGAAATCCTGCAGAGTGTGAAAATAGATAAGTCCCCTGGGCTGGATGGGATTTATCCTAGGATCTTCTGGGAAGCCAGGGAGGAGATTGCCGAGCCTTTGGCATTGATCTTTAAATTGTCATTGTCTACAGGAATAATGCCAGAAGACTGGAGGATAGCAAATGTGGTTCCCCTGTTCAAGAAGGGGAGTAGAGACAACCCTGGTAATTATAGATCAGCGAGCCTTACTTCAGTTGTTGATAAAGTGTTGGAAAAGGTTATAAGAGATAGGATTTATAATCATTTAGAAAATAATAATTTGATTAGGGATAGTCAGCATGGTTTTATGAAGGGTAGGTCGTGCCTCACAAACCTTATTGAATTCTTTGAGAAGGTGAAGAAACAGGTAGATGAGAGTAAACCGGTTAATGTAGTGTATATGGATTTCAGCAAGGCATTCGATAAGGTTCCCCACAGAAGGCTATTGTACAAAATGCAGAAGAATAGGATTGTGGGAGATATAGCAGTTTGGATCAGTAATTGGCTTGCTGAAAGAAGACAGAGGGTAGTGGTTGATGGGAAATGTTCATCCTGGAGTCCAGTTACCAGAGGTGTACCGCAAAGGTCGGTGTCGGGTCCACTGCTGTTCGTCAATTTTATAAACGACCTGGATGAGGGTGTAGAAGGGTGGGTTAGTAAATTTGCAGACTAAGATCGGTGGAGTTATGGATAGTGACAAAGGATGTTGTAGGTTGCAGAGAGACATAGATAAGCTTCAGAGCTGGGCTGAGAGGTGGCAAATAGAGTTTAATGCGGACAAGTGTCAGGTGATTCACTTTGGTCAGAGTAACCGGAATGCAAAGTACTGGGCTAATGGTAAGATTCTGGGTAGTGTAGATGAGCAGAGAGATCTCAGTCTCCAGGTACACAGATCCTTGAAAGTTGCCACCCAGGTTAACAGGGTTGTTAAGAAGGTATACAGTATTTTAGCTTTTATTAATAGAGGGATTGCATTCCAGAACCATGAGGTTATGCTGCAGCTGTACAAAACTCTGTGTGGCCGCACTTGGAGCATTGTGTACAGTTCTGGTCGCCGCAATGTAAGAAGGATGTGGAAGCTTTGGAAAGGATGCAGAGGAGATTTACTAGGATGTTGCCTGGTATGGAGGGAAGGTCTTACGAGGAAAGGCTAAGGGACTTGAGGCTGTTTTCGTTAAAGAGAAGAAGGTTGAGAGGTGACATAATAGAAACATATAAGAAAATCAGAGGGTTAGATAGGGTGGACAGGGAGAGCCTTTTTACAAGTATCGTGACGGAGAACACGAGGGGGTATAGCTTTAAATTGAGGGGTGATAGATATAGGACAGATGTCAGAGGTAGTTTATTTATTCAAAGAGTAGTAAGGGTTTGGAATGCTTTGCAACGGTAGCAGATGCGCCAACTTTAAGTACATTTAAGTCGTCGTTGGACAAGCATATGGACGTACATGGAATAGTGTAGGTTAGCTGAGCTTCAGATTGGTATGACAGGCCGGCGCAACATTGAGGGCTGAAAGGCCTGTACTGTGCTGTAATGTTCTATGTTAACATCTCATGTAAAGGACTGCACCGTTGTTAGTACAACAGTCTCTCCTTACAATGGAGCGCGGACTAGATGTATACTTGAGTTTCTGGATATAGGTTTGAATCCAAAGCATTCTGACCAAGGCTAGTGATCCACCACATTCAAGAACAGTCAGAGTCTAGGCAGGATCCCTTGACTCCATTCCTTTCTACCATCACAAGTGGTAGTATACAGCATTGAGGAGGTAACCCTGTATATCTCCAAACTTTCCACTTTGCAGTAATTCCAACAGCTCATCTCAGCCTGTCGTATTGGTGTTACTGAACATTATTTCACTGAGGCACCGGAAATTTGCCTCAGCACTGAAATCTGGAATTTTCCTCAAGCTCTCTCCAGCTGTATTCTCCTCGGACATGTTCCCTTTTTCAGACCCGGAGTTTGGCCAGCTGTCTTAATATCTCCATGTGGTTAGGTGCCAAATTTTAATTGAAAGCCTTTAGATGCTTTTCTATGCTGAAGGAGCTATATAAATGCAAGTTGTTGTTGTAGTAAATTAGTACCCTGGAGAATAAGAGGTCATAATTCTACCTTGGCAAGTTTTGAAATAGATCTAAAAAAAAACCTTGCAATTTCTGGGCTAACATCAAGATAAATGGTAATGAAATTACTGCATCGTCATAGAAACCTAAATGGTTCACTGTCATCATCCAAGGATGTGTATTTCACCTCCATGTGACTTTTCACATTATGTGGTTGACTTTCAATGCCTTGGGAGGAATCAGATTGAATAATAAATACTGCCTTGTTCATTATCATCTAAATCACAAGAATAATAAAATAAAACCTCTATCCTTTATTTCTAAACATTTGCCGTTCTGCAGTTTCAGCAATGTACTGAAAATAGCAGAGCTGTTTAAAGTGTGAGATTCTTTTACACCATGACAGGAACCTCTGAACATGTTCCAGAAGAAAGAGCAGCTTACAAAGAATATTGGCTCTCTGTGCTTGTTTAAATGAATGTGGGAATCCCCTCTCGTCTCAATAAAAACAATCACTTCAGAAAGAAATGATGATTTCCCAATGCTTGGAAAACCCACAGTTAGTTGACTTTGTTTAATTAATCAACAGGATAGAGATGCAAATGAACAGAATTTACCTTTCTATAACCCTATGTACAAATGGCAAAATTTACAGTTATCCAGAATTCGTTTGCTAAACTGAAGGATTTGATTGTTGACAGATGTAGTTATTAACTGTTGTATTAAGCTCTCTACTAATAGCAAACCAGTATTTAACTAAATCGATTGTGTTATGTTTGAGTGCAGTGTTCTTGAGTACTGATGAAAAAAGCCACATTTTGTTGAAGATTTTAATCTTCTGATGGTTAGGACAAGGACAGTTAGGAATGAACAATAAATGCTAGACTTGATAATAATACATACACCCCACAAGTAAATAAAATATAAAATGAATAATTTGTAAGACACACCAATGTAAAGAGCAAACAATATTTGCACTGTATGACAGGAGATTGTTTGGTTAGCACAGGGATGATAAGCTGATGAACAGTTTATGTTTGAAATATCAATTCGCCTGCTCTTCAGATGCTGCCTGACCAGCTGTGCTTTTCCAGCACCACACTCTCGACTCTGATCTCCAGCATCTGCAGTCCTCACTTTCTCCCAGTAGTGAGCCTTGATTGTTGCAATGTTGTCGTGGAGAATGTACTGTTACATGATGACTGACAGTTAATTGCAAGCTTTGTTTCATTTTCACACTAAATGGGTTGACTGATTGTTCAAGGTATTACCCTGAGAATGGCTGTCTCTTCTTTCGCTGAGTCGAAGCAGGCACAATTTGTGTACTTTGGTGATCTTTTATTTGCAAATATATATTAATATATTATTTGGTAACTGTGGTTATCATCTGACTGGTGCATTCAGCTTTGTAGTGCCTATACTAATCAGTATCCATTCACTAACCAGTGAGCACTCTCTTCATATTCAGTATCAATGTTGTTTTCTCTTTACATTGCTAGCTCTTGTCAATCGTCCTGATGAGTGCAAAATGAAAAACATCAATCAAGTTAGTGTTTTATTAGCAATGCTCATGTTAGTTACTACCAAATGACTATTTGCTATGTTCTTAATTCATGTTTAATTCCATGGCAGGCTCTCAATATGTTTTATGTCAACGTCAATATAGTGAGTTCTCAAATGGAGGAGGGATAATAAGCAAAACCAAAACAGATTTATTCAATGAGTCAAGTTACTTAGTGCTTTCTCATTGGCTACATGGAAGGGAAGTGTTTTCTAAAAACACTGAAGTCAGAACCAAGTTTACTGGTCAGTCATTTCCATGATTGTCATACCATCATTGTTTGAGAATCTTGTGTTCAAAAAAACTGTTGCATTTGTCCAGTTACATCAATCGCCAGTCTCCAAAGGTTTGCAAGTATTCTGGTAGATGGGATTAGCATCTATAGAAGTGCATGTCTTTCTATCTTCTCTGAACTAGGCACGATGAATTAGCCTTAGTGGCAATCACTGGAGCGACACTTTTGAATAACAATTCTCCTGAGATCCACGAATAACAAAAGAATGTCATTTTCCTGTGGTAAGCTTCCCAGTTAGCTAAAAACTGAAGTTGACACTGTAGTAATATTATTTGTTAATTTCTCTTTGGCTATGAAATAAATGACAGGGATGTAGCACTGTTATGGATTGCAAATGTTATTCCCTTGTTCATGAAAGGGAATAGGGATTACCCTAGGAATTACAGACCAGTCAATCTTATATCGGTAATAGGCAAATTATTGAGAGGATTCTGAGAGACTGGATTTATGATTATTTGGAAAGGCTTAATTTAAATAGAGATATTCAGCATGGCTGTGTGAGGGGCAGGTCATGCCTCACAAGCCTTATTGAATTCTTTGAGGATGTGACAAAACACATTGATGAAGGTTGAGCAGTGGATGCAGTGTACATGGATTTTAGCAAAGCGTTTGATAACATTCCCCATGATAGGCTCATTCAGAACATAAGGAGGCATAGGATACAGGGAAATTTGGCTGGCTGGCCCACAGAAGCCAGAGGGTGGTAGGAAATAGAAAACATTCAGCCTGGAGGTCAGTGACCTGTGCATTCTGCAGAGATCTGTTGTGGCACCTCTGCTCTTTGGAATTTTTATAAATTACCTAGATGAGGAAGTGGAAGGGTGAGTTAGTCACTTTGCTGATGACACAAAGATTGGTGGAGCTGTGGATAGTGTGGAGGTCTGTTGTAGGTTGTAACAGAACCTTGACAGGATGCAGAACTGGACTGAGAAGTGGCAGATGGAGTTCAACCTGGGAAAATGTGAAGTGATTCATTTTGGATGGTCGAATTTGAAAGCAGATTATATGGTTAAAAGCAGAATTCGTTGTAGTGTGGAAGAACAGAGGGATCTTGGTGTCAACGTCCATAGATCCCACAAATATGTCACCCAAGTTGATAGTCTTGTTAAGAAGGCATATGATGTGCTGGCAATGGGATTGAAATGATGAGCCACGAGGTTATGCTGCAGCTCTCTGGAGCCCTGGTTAGAATATTGCACTTGGAATATTGCACTTGGTTCTGGTAGCCTCATTGTAGGAAGGATGTGGAAGCTTTAGAGAGGGTACAGAGGAGATTTACCAGGATGCTGCCTGGCCTGGAGGGCATGTCTTATGAAGAAAGGTTGAGGGAGCTAAAGCTTTTCTCATTGGAGTGAAGAAGGATGAGAGGTGACTTGATAGAGGTGTACAAGGTGATGAGAGGTAAAGATAGAGTGGAAAGCCAGAGATATTTTCCCTCGAGGGGTCATAGTTTTAAGGTGATTGGAGGAAGGTTTTGGGGAGATGTCAGAAGTATGGTCTTTACACAGAGAGTGATGGGTGTGTGGAATGCACTGTCAGTGGCGGTAGTAGAGTCAGATACATTAGGGACATTTAAGCAACTCTTAGATAGGCACTTGGATGATAGTAAAATCAAGGGTATGTAGGTGAGTTTGATCTTAGAATAGGATAGAAGGTCAGCACAACCTCAAGGGCCAAAGGGTGTGTACTGTGCTGTACTGTTCTATGTTCTATATCCTGTAGCATTTGTGTCTCCACCCGTGTCTTGTCTTAGAGCAACATTGACACTGGAATAATTTTGTCTCTTTCCTCCCTGAAGGCGAACAACACTCAGGAAGTTTCTAAAATTCAAAGGAAGATAATTTGAAGAATCGTAAAGTGGAAATAAAGTGGAAGTAAAAATAATTTTCAATTTGGAACTCCCCCATGAGAAAAAGTGTCCACCATCTGGCATTTTACAAAAGGCATTGTATTTTTAATGACTCATTCAATCCTAAGATCTGCAACAAGTTGTATTTTTTAACAATAGTTCGAAAAGATATTCCTGTGATGTTTGTTTACATTGGCTGCTCTTACTGAAAAGTAATAAGCATGGCTTCAGTCTCGACATCACACTAGTGGTGTTGCACAAGTCTCAGTTATTCACATTATGTATTAACAGCTTGGTTGATGGCATGGAAAATCATTTTTGCTGATGTCACAAAGTTAAGCTGCATTGTAAACAGTGGAGATGATAGCATAAAGCTACAAAGGGATATTGATAAACTAAGTAGAGGAGCAAAACAGTGGCAAATCAAGTTCAATGTAAGCAAGTGTGAGGTTATCCAGTTTTGGGGGTTCACGTGCACAGATCTTTAAAATGTCACAAACTGGTGCAGAAACCAACCAAGAAAGCTATTGGAATGCTGGCAATTATTGGTCATTGCTAGCTTATAATCTATGTACTATATACAATGGTGGAACAGATGCCATGATCTTTGGATTTGTATTCTTAAATATTTTGATTCACATATGTACAAGAAAATGAAAGACTGGTGACCAAAATCAAATATGTCAGTCAAGATAATTTTGGGATTTATGGATGGAACCAATTTCTCAGTCATTACTATATCTTGTGTTCTCCACACTGTCTCCTAATTTATCATTCCCATTCATCATCTCCTGGACCTCTCCTTTCTGCATCATATTTTATTTTCTAAACAGGTTTCGCCTTTTTGGAATTACAATGAACATGCACAGACTGTCATTCCATTGATCATAACCTCCCCAGATTATCCATGACTGTATTATACTTTAATTCAGCACGTGTTTATAAAAAGAAACTGGTAGAGTGAAAATGTTTTGTGGATGTCAATTCCATGGCTGTCTGAAGAGAGGGCTTCTGGAGTGTCACACTTGACAAGATACCAAATGAGCTTCAGTGGAATGGACTGACAAGTGAGAAATTCATGGCACTATAGTCCCCAGTGATTCTCTGAGAGTACTAACATAATGGTGAAAAGACACCAGTTTGGGTGAGAAACATATTTGCATTTTACCCTTTCCAGAATACAATGGGACACAGATAGAAAGTGAACCTCGACACTAGTCTATATGTATTAATGGCCTGACATGCTAATGTGCAGACTGGTGTGCTGTGGAGGTCACAGCTTTAAGAACAGCAGTTAAACACCTCTGCACTGCAGGTAAAGAAAAGGGAATTCCAACTCTGTGTGCTGCTACTGTTGAAAATAACCAGGCCAAAAGAATTTCAATCAGCCTACAAAGCCCTGAACCTCCGAATCAATGATTTAACTACTAACTTCAAAACTTCCAGAAATAAATACTGTAACAACTAAAGCATTCTATTATGCATGTTTCATTAATGGCTTGGGAACTAGCAAGTATCTTTTATTAATTTTTTTTGGAATCATTTCTTATTCTTAATCTGCATATATATGTGCTGTGTTATTATTTCTTCTTGCATCTAATGAAGTAATAAATTCAATATCTTTCTCACAGGGATAGTTCTCAATGTTTACTCCTTCCTGTGTAAGGGGAGTACCACTAATTATAAAGGAGTAAGAAAGACTTTCTTAAGTGTGTACCAGTTGGCACTGGATGTGTACAGTTGAAAAGTCTGTACTGGTCACAGCCTGACCAGACAGACATGGCATTCAAAAGGTTTAAACAGCTTGCTTTTACCAATAGGTATGGACACTTAAGTCAGAAATCATGTACAGAAATCTCCATAAAATAATTCTCCTTGAAAAGTACAAACAGGTCCGTACCCTTCCCAATAAGAATGTACTCAGAGGACGAGAGCATGACAGGGTCCAGGCAGGCAGCCACTTTGGCTGATGATTATGAGTTGATGTACAAACACCTGTTTCTGAAGAACACATCTGTGGTCACCCCCAGTGAACTGGAAAGGACGGGAAACTGAGTTCAGCACCATTTGCAACTCTTCAGGTACTGAAGCAGTCCAAATGCAGCAAGACCTGGACAGTATCTCCAATATTCAGTATCTCCAATAAGAGATGATCTAATTACCACCCCATGAGATTCAATGATGTTACCATCACTCATCCCCCACTATCAACATCCTGGAGGTTACCGTTGATGAAAAGCTGAACTAAACTGGGCAAGTAAATGCAGTAGCTACAAGAACAGAAAACTGGATAAGACCATAAGACCATAAGATAGGAGCAGGAATTAAGCCATTTAGCCCATCGTGTCTGCTCCATCATTCAATCATGGCTGATAATTTTCTCAACCCCATTCTCCTGCTTTCTCCCCGTAACCCTTGATCCCCTTTATACTCCAGAATTTATTTATCTCAGTCTTAAATATACACAGTGACCTGGCAACCACAGCCTTCTGTGGCAATGAATTCCGTAGATTTACCACCCTCTGGCCGAAGAAGGTTCCCTCCATTCTAAAAGGTTTTCCCTATTCTCTGAGTCTGAGAACTCGGGTTCCAGTTGCTTCCACCAATGGAAACATCTTCCTAACATCTACTCTGTCCAGGCTATTCAGTATTCTGTAAGTTTCAATTAGATCACACTTCTCCCCCCCTCCCCCCCACCCCCTTACCCCTAACCTGCTAAATCTAGAGTCCTGAAACATTCCTCATATGTTAAGCTTTTCATTCCCGTGGACCTCCTCTGAACACGCTCCAGGGTCGTTACATCTTTCCTGAGATATGGGGCCCAAATATGCACACACTATTCCAAATGTGGTCTGACCAAAGCCTTATAGAGCCTCAGAAGTATATTCCTGCTTTTACATTCAGTGAGTAACTCACTTCCTGACTCCCCAAAACCCATTCACTGTGTACAAGGCACAAGTCAGGAGTGTGATGGAATATACCTCCAACAACACTCAAGAAGTTTGATACCATCCAGGAGAGATCAGTCTGCTTGATTGTCACCACATTTACAAATAGCCACTCTGCCCACCACAAATACACAGAAACAGCAGTGTGTAATATCTACAAGAAACACTGCAGAAATACACCAAGGATCTTAAGACAGCATTTTTTAAACACATGACCACTTCCATCTAGAAGGACAAGAATAACAGATGTATAGGATCACCACCACCTGCAAGAGACAAGTGGGTTGTACCTCCTTAGCTCGATGCTATGCAGATGTAGGGGAGACCCTGCCTAAAAGGCAACATCTCTATCACCTTGGCCCAGAAAGACTGGCCAAGGTTTGGGAGGAGATTGACTTTATGCTAGAGAACCAGTTAATAGAGACTCTACGTAGGAGCTGGAGCTACCCAGTTGTGCTCTATTCCAAGCCAGGCAGCTCTGTAAGATTCTGCATTGACTACTGAAAAATTAGTGAGCAGAGATGATTGATTGATTAAGTGATTGATTGATTTATTGTCATGTGTACTGAAGTACATTGTAAAGCTTTGTTTACATACACGCAGATCATAGTAAGCAAGGATGTACAGCTTAAAAAGATTAGACAGAGGCAGAGACTTAGATGACCATTGTGTGATACTATAGATGTAAGGTTAAATAGATAGGGGAGGTAAAGCATCCTACACAACAAAAGTAGTTTTACTCAAGGGGGAACTGGCAAATTCACTTGACTGCCTGAGCAAAGGAAACTTCTGTCTTTGTAACTTGAAGTGGTTTATACCTGTGTCAAATCACTCCATTGTGATAACCTCAACGTTCCACTATCAATTCTTCATGAAGGGCTCACAGATCAACTCTCGAGGAAGTTCTGAGGAAGGGTCACTCGACCCGAAACGTTAACTCTGATTTCTCTCCACAGATGCTGCCTGACCTGCTGAGCTTTTCCAGCAATTAAGTTTTTGTTTCTGATTTACAGCATCCATGGTTCTTTTGGCTTTTACTGAGAGAAGACAAGATCCATCTACTTCACATTCAACCACCGGTGATCATGTGACATTATGTTTTCTGGCAGAGCATTTTGAGAACCATCCATGCCAAACTCACAACATCCAACATGCCCACAAGAAGGCAGGAGGAAGGGCAGATGCAAATGTTCCCCCAAACACGACCAAAGGAAACTTTTCTATGGATGATCAATATTAAATTGGTATCTTTTGCTGACAGGACCCACAAAAAGTGGTGAAATCATTTTGGACCTGAAAATCGAGGCTTTAATCATGAAAGATAATGAAATTGTTTACCGATCATGGCAATCTATATCTATCGATTAATGTACAAAAGGCCTGTAAAGGACCATATGGTGTAATGGTAGTGTCCTTTCCTCTAAGCCAGGAATCCTGGGTTCAAGTCCCACTTACTCCAGAGGTATGGAATAACATAACTGAACAAGTTGATTAGGAAAAAATAATATATATGGACAAAAACCAAAAGACCCAGTGATGATCCAAGGAAAGCCATCGTAAAGGAAAGAGTTTGTGCCCTAGCTTTAACAGACAGAAAATAACGATCACGCAGTTACAGTGCTTTGGAACCAATATCGCAATTTTGTTGAATATGTATTAGCCTTTCTTGATATCTTTATTAAAGTTCCTAAATGGATCAATATGCACAGCTTATTGGTTGTAAATTTATATCTTCTATTTTAAAACTTTCAAGATGTAACAAAAATAGGTAATTCATGACAGGACTGACATATGCAATGTACAGTAATTTATTATTGAAATGGTTGCAATTTGAAACTCCTTGTCTACAGCGAGGAGATAGAGAAGTGCAATTTGTCTTGTTCAGTAACCTCAGTTAAATTAATCATTAGAATACACAATGCTGCATCTGATACAGAGAAAGTACTTTGGAATTACAACTAGAAACCGTTTAGAATGCACAGCAAATTCAGCTGGAGACCTGAGCTCCTATCTGGTTAGTATTTGCAGATTTCCTTTATCTCTGCAACCAATCATGCTCTGGAGACAAAAAATAAATACATTATTCTTAAAGTTAATATATAATCCCTATTATTCTTTCCACATTCCCTCTTTCTCTTTGAGGACACCACATATAAGTAAAATGATTATTTCCTTAACAATATCAGTCATGTTCTCAGTTAGTGTCTGAGTCAGAGGGTTGTGGGTTCAAGCTCTACTCCAGAGATTTAAGTACATAATGTGCATTTGCACTTTAATGCCATATTCTATTATTATAGATATGGTAACAGAGCACTTAGAGCAGAGTCAGCAAAAATGTATGAAAGGGAAATTTCAGTGTGATTTGGGCAATTTGAGTGAGTGGGCAATTCCATGGCAGATGAATATAATGGAGACAAATATGAGGTTACCACCTTCAATAGCAAAAAGAGGAAAGCAGATTATTATCTGAGTGGAAATAGATTGGAAAAGTGGGAGGTATAACAAGGCCTAAGTGCCCTTGATTGCCAGTTGCATACAGGTCCAGGGAGGTGGTCAAGAAGATAAATGGTATGACGGCCTTGATAGCGAGGGGATTCGACAACAGGGACAAAGATATCTTGCTGCAAATTGTACCAGGCCATGGTGAGACAATACCTTAGCTATTGTGTGCAGGTTTGGTTTCCTTACCCGACAAAGGGTTTTCTGGCAATGGAGGGAGTGCAATGAAATTTTACTAGACTGATTCCTGGGATGGTGGCACTCTGTTATGAGTCAAACACGATCAATTAGGACAAAATTCACTGCTGTTCAGAAGAATGAGGGGATCTAACAGGATCTAAAATTCTAACAGGACTGGAAAGGATAAACACAGGATGAATGTTCCTGATGACTAGTGAGTCCAGAACTAGGGGTTACAGTCTAAGAATAGATAAGCAATTTAAAACTGAGACAGAAATTTAATTTTCTAAAATTTCTTCACCCAGAGAGTAGTGAGCCTGTGAAATTGTCCTCCACAGAAAGCAGTTGAGGCAAACATATTGCATGTTTTCAAGAAGAAAATAGATATAGTTCTTAGAGCCTTGGAGACCTACAGCACAGAAACAGACCCTTCAGTTCAACTCATCCATGCCGCCTAGATGTCCTAAATTAAACTCGTCCCATTTGCCAGCACTTGGCCCTTATCCCTCTTAACCCTTCCTGTTCATATACCCATCCAGATGCCTCTTAAATATTGTAATTGTACCAGCCTCCAACAGTTCCTCTGGCAGCTCATTCCATACATGTACCACCCTCTGCATGAAAATGTTGTCCCTTAAGTCCCTTTTCAATCTTTCCCCTCTAACACTAAACCAATGCCCTCTAGTTCTGGACTCACCCATAGCAGGGAAAAACACCTTGTGTATTTATCCAATCTGGGCCCCTCATGTCTCAGACGTTGCAGGAAAAAGCCCCAGCCTATTCAGCCTCTCCTTGTAGCTCAAATCTTCGAACCTTAAAATCCTTGTAAATCCTTTCTAAAACCTTTCTAATTTCACAACAGGCTAAAGGAATGAAAGGATATGGGGCAGAAACAGGATATTGAGTTTGATGATCATCCATGATCATTTTGAATGGCAGAGCAGGGTTGCAGGGTCAAATGACCTCTCCTGCTTCTATTTTCTAACTTTCTACATTTCTAAATCATTTATGACAAATCTGTTTATTTTGCTTTGTGGATATAACCAGTAAGTTGGATAAGGGGGAACCAGTGTTTTTCATTTTTTTTATTTGTACACTCACTGAACATGGATGTCACTGGTAAATTGTCCATCCCTGGCTGCCTGTGAGAAGGTATAAAGGAGACATCAGGGATAGGTTCGTTATGCAGAGAGTTGTGAATGCATGGAATGCATTGCCAGCTGTGGTGATGGAAGCAAAGTCATTGGGGACATTTAAGCGATTGCTGGACATGCACATGGATAGCTGTGAGTTGAAGGGTGCGTAGGTTAAGTTATTATATTTTACATTAGAATTAAACCTCGGCACAACATCGTGGGCCAAAGGTCCTGGTCTGTGCTGTACTTTTCTATGTTCTATGTTCTATTTGCACTGAGGGGTGGACTGCAGCCTCTATTCATTTTGTTTGTATTCATTTTCGGGGCAATGACAGATTGCCAATGCTTGTCCGGGTGCACAGTGGCTTTTTTTAAAGATAGCATGGGTGCTAACCACATCTCACCACCCTGCACTCCCACCTCCTTTATCTGCAGCTTCTCCTAACCCCATCCCCAAGTCCTGAATAAGGGCTATACCTGAAACATTGACTTCTCCACCTCTTGATGCTGCCTGGCTTGCTGTGTTCTTCCAGCCTGCTGCTGGACTACCATGACAGACTTTTAGCTGATATCTGGTGAAAAATGAGTTGGTCCAGAAACAGAGAGCAGCAGAATGGGGTTAGAATCAGGTGGGAGGGATTCTTTAGTGCTGTCGTCGGTAGTTAATAAGGTGACTTTGGTCAGATTTGACGAGGGATCTTGTTGGGCCTTGTGACGAGAAACCCACAATGACACTCAACAGAACTGACACTTTGCCAAAAAAATTGTAATATTCAGCTCATAGAAGTAGGTGATGGTGTTGCTTGAAATAATTGCCTTTCTAATTGTATAACAGATTATTAATAACACTCCAAATCAAGATTTCCTACATTTAGTATATTAACTGCAGGCAAAATAACATGGAGAATTAAAAGTCCAAGGCTGTGACCATCCTGAACTGAATCTATCCTAACAAATTCCACTTTGCAATTGTTGCCAGTGCCACACAACAGAAATTTAAGCTTTGTATGGAATTTCTAATTCGATTACTTTTGAAATGCAGCAATTGATAATGATGTGTTGATCTACTGGTCTTCGAGAAGCCCTCAGAATGTAAGTCAGCGTGTAATCAGAATTCAAACAGAACACCAAGACATTATTTGACCTGTTAAGTCTTGCTCCTGCCGATGGATCAGACATAACGTGCACTATCATAAATTCTTCTTCATTTATCGGTCTCATGGGAGCAGCAAATAGGAGAGGTAAAAGGCAAAACCAGAACATTGTGAATTGCTGTAAAAATTCTCCCTGACCCCTGAATGAAATCTGCCAATAGAGTTATAAATCTGACATTACAATGAGATCTGATCGGTCACACCTTACAAATTGCAATTGCAACAGGGCAGGAGTAGTGTCAAACAGGGTATTTGATCATCAATTCCTGTCCTTAGCCTTGTGTCATTCCTTTTAGTCATTTATGAAAAGGCTGAATCATGCTCGTGGTGATTGCGTTGTGAAATAGGCTTTCATGTTGTGCGTGCATTTTCACACGATGAGAAAAAGAGAGAGTGCAAAGCTGGATATGGAGGGCAGGTTTGTCAGGATTTGTAAAAAAAAAGCTGGCTGAGCATTGTATGTGTCACTCTTTAGTACAACTAGGCGCAGTGAGGTTTCAGAGAGTCCTTTATAGGCCTGACAGTGACAAGACAGAACATGCCCAAGAGGAACGAAGAGAGAAAGGAGGAGTCACAGATCGGGGTAAAGAGCTCAGTCTTGTAATGACTTTCATAAAGAAGCAGCAAAATGATTTCATTAGACTAAGGACAGACATTGGAGATACACCTCTGCTGTGCATTTCCAGTGTTTTTGGTCTTTCTATTCTATTTTTTTTTCAGGTTTGTCACTTGAGCTATAACTTCCCATCTCTTAAATTCTCCAGAATAAATCTTAAAGCAAAGAAAATAGATTTGATACAGAGGAAAGCTCACTTGACCTGAAACATTAACTCTGATTTCTCTTCACAGATGCTGCCAGATCTGCTGAGCTTTTCCAGCAATTTATCTTTTATTTCTGATTACAGCATCTGCAGTTTGTTCGATTTTTAAAATCGATTTAACGCCTTGAATATGAGATGAGGATAGACTCAAAAAGGTTAGAGACACAAAGAAGGGCCCTAAGGAACAACTTTTTCACACAGATAGTGGTGCGTGTATGGAGTGAGCTATCAAAGGAAGTGATAGAGGATGGTACAATGCAACATTTAAAAGACTTCTGGATGGGTATATGAATAGGAAGGGTTCAGAGGGATATGGGACAACTGCTGGCAAATGGGACTAGATTAGGTTATAATATCTGCTTGGCATGGACAAGTTGGACTGAAGGGATTGTTTTGTGTTGCACGTATCTATAACTCTATGACTAAGAAATTATAGACAATCAGGTAAAAAAATGTGGTTTCCAATGTGAGGTAAAACAGTACAGTTTCCATAAGGTTTACTATGAGGATGAGGTGGAAAAATGCAGGAGACAACAGGTACATATAATCATTGCTTTAACCAGTTTGCTTTGGGCTTATTTAGAAAAGTGTTTTAATCCAAAGACAATAAGGTCAAATTAAAGATGGATGGGAGCTGGGCTGTCTGCTGGTTGAACTGTCGAGGGGAAGGTCAACCTTACCACATTTGACTTGTTGCTATGAATAAGATTACCTATTATAGATGGTGGACAGTAAAATAAATAGTAGGAAAACCCAGATGCAGGCAAATGATTCTGTGGGAGTGTAGCAATGGTCTATAATTTTACCGAATCAAGAGAGAAGCAAAGTGGTTGGGGGACAAAAAGGCAAGTTAGAAACTCAGTAAAATGACTCCCAAATTGTTGCTGTAAAATGAGAAATGGAAAAGTGATGAAGACTTATTGTTACTAAAGCATGAAAATCTGTTATAGGATATAACCAAAATAACTTCATCATTGACAAATTGGACTGAAAGGATTGTTTGGTGTTGTACGTATCTATAACTCTATGACTAAGAAATTGTAAATGATCAGGGGTGGTGCGGTGGCTCAGTAGTTAGCACTGCTGCCTCACAGCTTCAGGGTCCCCGGTTTGATTCCAGCCTTGGGTGACTGTCTGTGTGGAGTTTGCACATTCTCCCTGTGTCTGTATGGATTTCCTTCAGGTGCTCTGGTTTCCTCCCACAGTCCAAAGTGTGCAGGTTAGGTGAATTAGCCAAGTTCAATTGTCTGTAGTGTTAGGTGCATTAGTCAGAGGGAAATGGGACTGGGTGGGTTACTCTTCAGAGGGTCGGTGTGGACTTATTGGGCCAAAGGGTCTCTTTCAACATTGTAGGGAATCTCATCTACTCACCTTCTTATTGCTGCCTTTATTAATGGTAAATGGATAGCAAAACTTCTCCAGTATAGGCAGTTGTCTATAAGTTTTGATGATATGGGTTATGGGGAGGTGTATATATCAAATCTAATTTGTAACCCAGTGCTGACACATTGGACTCTGCCAGGCCTTCATGCTGTTCTTGGTCAGTACGTGACCGGCACAGATGGTGTTGCTACTTGGACAGAATCCCAACTACCTCTCCGATTGGTCAGAACCTTTTGGTAGGTATGATGTCCTTCCAAACGGAGGCAGAAGCCATGAGCTGAGGCAGTGAACTGCTCGATACCTGTGAAATATGGCTGTGCCATTCTGGTTGCCAGAGGTGAAGTCCTCTTTCCCACCCTCCTCTCACCCAACTTTCCAGTCACCTCTGCATAAAGTACCAGCCAAAGTCCTCTCAGGAACAACGTCTGAAGGAACATTTCATGGTGAGAATAACCTGCAGAGCCTACCTAATGTTCTACCTGCTTACATTGGAAGGTGATAAATCTGATGGCCTTCACGAGGCATGTGTGATTTTTCTAATCTGGACATGGTCCGTCTTTCATTTTCATGTGACATATTAAGCCCAACGACGAGGGCAGAATCTGCCTCATGAAATTCTGGTGTAATCACCATTAGGATGTCAAACTATTTAAACTTCAAGTCATTTCCTTCCCTGGAAAGGTCCTAACTCAAATCTCAGGCTGATTTTCTTATTGGGGAAGATTTGCTGACATGGGATCTTTCCCTTGCTTTTTTTTTATTTTGTGCGTATTGTTTTCTGGGTGAACTAAACCAAGGCTAAAGAGCCCCACATATGGTTTCTGATGTGGAAACATCTGCACCCATCAGAGGCAAAGACCCAGAAAGGCAATATCTCATATTCAGAGACAATGCTTTGATGTGCACTCCTGTTCACTGGAACTGTCTTTCCATCTCTAAATTCTTGATTTCTGTCCAATCTGCATAATGAGCAAAATGGCATTTGTATAGCACCTCGCACAACCACAAGTCATTTCAGAGTACTTTACTGTCACGTAAGCACTTTTTAAATTCAAAAATATACTTTATTCATAAAAAAACTCATTTTGGATATGAAGTTAAAAATCACACAACACCAGTTTATAGTCCAACAAGTTTAATTGGAAGCACTAGCTTTTGGAGCGCTACTCCTTCATCAGGTGGTTGTGGAGTACATAATTGTAAGACCCAGAAATTAAAGCAAAAGTTTACAGTGTGATGTAACTGAAATTATACATTGAAAAATACTTTGTTTGCTAAGTCTCTCATCTGTTAGAGTGACCGTGTTAGTTTCACTTCTTTCATATGTAAATCACAAAACTTTTTTTAAAAAGTTACATTCTCAGGTTAACTGTAACAATTGGTGTCAGCCCAGATAATGTGTTGAAGGTGTTATCCCCCAGTGTGCTGTTGCCTATGCCATAATGTTTAGACTGATTCAAATCTAAAAAATGAGTTAATAGACTCTTACATGGATTCATGCAGTTTTTAAGTACAATGTAACTCTGCAAGTCCAAATTACCCCCACAAACTTATATGTGTATATGTGTGTGTGTGTGTGTGTGTGTGTGTGTGTGTGTGTGTGTGTGTGTAAGTGTAGCAGTGTATGTGTATGTGTGTGTGTGTATAGGGGTGTTTGTGCATGTGTGTGTAGGAGTGTGTGTATAGGAGTGCTTGTGTATGTGTGTGTAGGTGTGTGTGTGCATATAGGAGTGCCTGTGTGTGTGTGTAAAAGTGTGCATGTGTGTATGTATATATGTGTGTGTGTAGGAGCGTCTGTCTGTGTGTGTAGTGCAATGGTGGTCACCTGTAATGTGACATGAACCCAAGGTCCCAGTTGAGGCCCTCCCTATGGGTATGGAACTTAGCTATCAGCCTCTGTTCGGCCACGTTTCACTGCTGCTTGTCCCGAAGTCTGCCTTAGAGGATAATCACCCAAAAGTCTGAGATATAATGTCCTGGGCCACTGAAGAGTTCCCCAACTAGGAGGAAACACTCTTGTCTGTTTATTTTTGTCCGATGCCCATTCATCTGTTGTCGTCGCCTCTGCTCTGTTTCACCAATGTACCATGCCTCAGGGTGTGCATTCAGTCAGCAACTCCAACCTCATTTGCATCCTTTCTCTGTGACCTCAGATGAAGTTCAAAATGACATTGATAGGTTGAGGAAGGTTTAGTGCAGTGTTTCTTTAAAACTATGCAATAGGCCATTAGGGACCATAGGCAAGTCATCGCCTTGCGCATGCATAGCAGAGTACAAAGAATTAAAGGACCCCGTACTTAAATACTTAGGCCATAGGAGACAGAACAAATGTTTTAGTGTTTTGGAAATAAACATTGTCACAAATGCAATTCAATTCTGTACAGTAGCATATCAAGTAAACAAACAAATATCTGAATAAAAACTGAAAGAACTGCAGATGCTGTAAATCAGAAACACACAGAGAAATTTCTGGAAAAGCTCAACAGGTCTGGCAGACCTGTGAAAAGAAATCAGAATTAACGTTTCGGGGTAAAAACAATGACTGCAGATGCTGGAAACCAAATTCTGGATTAGTGGTGCTGGAAGAGCGCAGCAGTTCAGGCAGCATCCTGCTCGTTGGATGCTGCCTGAACTGCTGTGCTCTTCCAGCACCACTGATCCAAATTAACGTTTCGGGTCAAGTGACCCTTCTTCAGAGCTCTTGAGTTTGACTCTCACCCAACAAACCAAAGGCATCTCTTCCATATACAAGACTATATTTAAAAGCATTGAGGCACCAGGAGGGTAAGCACTTTTGAAGATGGTGAAGTGCAGCCACTGTTGCAAGGTAGGAAATGTGGCAGTCAATTTGTGTACAGCAAGATCCCACAAAATTCACTGGAATAACAACCAGATAATCAGTTTTAATGATACTGGCTATTGGATATCTTGTCAGGACACTAAATGAGGAAACTTCCCTTACCATGGGATCTTTAATAACTGCAAGGAGAGATGGGGGGACTCAGTTTATGCTCATCATAAATGCATTCAATTCGCAGTAGAGATTGAACTGCCACCTGATTCATGGCTAAGTATTATTTTCCTTTTCAATCAATCCAACATAAACAATATCAACCTTAACTGTTTCTCACTTTGGTTTAATCAGTTTGCTTTCTGCTGTTGCTTACCTCATTCTTCCAACACCCATCCCCCAATAATGCCAGCTCTAGCTCCGAGAGAAATCGTGCATTCGGTCAACATCCCTAAACTCATTTGCATATTTTCTCCGTGACCTCAGATGAAGTTCAAAATGACATTGATAGGTTGAGGAAGGTTTAATGCACTGTTTCTTTTAAGCTATGCAATAGGCCATTAGGGACCATAGGCAAGTCATCACTTTGCGCATACATAATAGAGTATAAAGAATTAAAGGACCCCATACCTAAATACATAGACCACAGGAAACAAAAGAAATGAAGAAGATGTTGGCACCAAGCTGATTAATAAGAATGATTCAGTTCCTAAGGCAGTACGTTCTGAGGGCCCCGCTTACATCACAGAGAAGCTCAAAGGATTATCATGATTCAACCCTTTGAAGCATTGTGTGGAATGCAATAAAGTGGATGTATGTGAATTACTTACTTCAGAAGTAGAGAAGATATGTATTAGATGAACAAACCTCTTAAAGTTCAGTATATGTTGCCTGGGAGTAGTGGTAATGTGTAGGGACTGTCAGTTAGTGCACTGTGAAGCACAGTATTCTCTTCATTAGCTGAAAGAGTATTCATATTGCTGCTCCACTGTGAAAGCGTTCTTCTGTGCAAGAATTTTCTCATCTCATTTTCCTTTAGCTAGTTTAATCCTGTACATATCTGCTCAAATTCAATTATCATTCTCCAGATGAAGTAATTCCTTTTAAATCCACATTATCCATACTTCACAGGACTAACAAAAATCTGGATCAGGTCTTTTCTTGGCCTTTTCCTCTCGAATAACAGCAGGGCTGAATTGTTCTCCATTATCTGGCATCCCCTGGACTTCTAAACTCAAGGAAATGCAACCTTCCTTCATGTAGTCAGTATACTCTGTCTTTAGGTGTTACATGAAGTCAGTATTTGACTGTCAGATGCTCAATGTTTAAGATATGCCTGGCTGACATTGCAACTACTGCAAATTAAAACAGAAAATTCTGGTAATATTCAGCAGATCCGAGAAGAGGGAAACAGGTAATGAAAAACTGAAACGGTTTTCAAAAAATCGCCTGTTCCAAAGCTAAAAATTTGGAATGATGCTTTCAAGTTGGTGGCTGGGGAAGAGTGAGTAGAATATTTATGAATTTATATATAGCAAAGGAAGCAGCACGGTGTTGAAATAATTCCAATATATTATTAATTTCTTCATGCATATGTCTCACACATAAAAACACTTACTGGTTCAGAGCCTGGCTTGGCCTAGTTTAGTAAATATTCATTCTACTTTTAAAGATATAAGATGTAATACATTGCCTGTATGCAGAGAAAGGGCTCTCTGTTACAATCTGTGGATCTCAGTAAGACCTACTTGAATACAGAGCGTGCAGGGACATGCTGTGAATCATGGAAAATGCAAGTGCTGCTAACAGGAGTACATAATGGCTTTAATGAAGTAAATGTCTTGACAAAAAATATACAAAAAAGTGAAGATTGACATTTGGCATGCTACAGAAGCATGTGGGGTTCAGTTAGTTCAGTTGGCTTGAGGGCTGGTTGGTTTCTGATGCACAATAATGTCAACAACATGGGTTCAATTCCTGCACAGGCTGAGATTATCACAAAGCGTTCTCCTACTCCCCTCACCTGAGGCATGGTGGCCCCCAAATTAAACCACCACTAGGTGTCTTTCTCAAAGAGCAAGACTGCTGTGACTTTATGATTGTACACCTTGTGTCTTTCACTGTGTCTCACACCTGCACACACGCAACATGGGTGCTGGGGAAAAAAAGTTAAACAGGAGTGTCAGAGGTTCTGTTCTCTCTGAGAGCTGGCTCTGAAAAAAAAAGAAAAAGAAAAAAAGAGAAAAATAAAGAGGGGAGTATGGTTTGCTGGGTTGCCAGGGGTATCAATGATATATGCACTGTTTTCTTGTTTGGTTTATTGGACTGTCTGCATGTGATTGCATTTACTGTTTTCTCCTTGATTGATATAAGGTGGGATTCAAGGTTCGTCCTCATTTCCCTGTGAACTGGCTGTACAGTGGGGTTTGGGCTCTGGCTTTGCTACCCTAATTTCCCCTGTAAATTGCTGTATCTTGTATACAGCTGTTAATGTTATTTGTTTGTAATTTGTACTGGTTAATAAAATATTAAAAGATATATAAAGATGGGGTGAGGTGGGAGGGGTGGGCCGTTAGCTGGTTTACAGGGGTGTCTGTGTAATATGCACTGTTTTGTTGTTCAGACTGTTTAGTATGTGATTTGTATCTACTGTTTCCTCTTTGATAAGTTATTATGAGGTTTGGGGTTGGCCTAGTCATGGCTTTCCCCTCTACATCGTTGTTCATTGTAAACTGCTGTTTATTGGTCATTGTTGACTATTTTTATTTTGTACAGTTTGATAAAATTAAAAAATATATATAAACAGGGGATTTAGAACCTCCTCATTTCAGGAGACTGACTCCGAGCTGGCTGGCTACAGCCAGTCCACTGGGCACATTTAAATAAATGGTGACTTGGTGACAGAATACCAACCACTGTGCAGTTATTTCAAAGAGGTTGAGGAGGTCCCAGCGTATCCAGAAGGCAGCTAAGACTAGTTTTCTTTGAAAATAGTAGAGGCAGTATTTAAGCAACCAAGAAGGAAAAAGGAGAAGAAATGAAAATCTTTATTTAGCTTAAGACTTCTCCAGACTCTGGATAGCACTTTGTGTCTGACCACCAGCTAGAAAGGAGGACAGCAATTAATCCCTGTGCCTGAATAAGGTACAGCTGATGTTGACTCTTAGACCTCATTTATATGACATGGATGACCAATGAACACATTTTGGGCATTCACAGGCATCTCTCTGGCAAAGTAATATGCAATGTTGAGTTACTAGATCAATGGTTGCAGCCTATAGATAACTCTTTAAAAGTGACCAGGGATGAAATTTATTGAGAGAGCAGCAGAGTCTTGGAATTTAAGAGTGGTAGGATGGGGAAGCAGCAAGACAAGGAAATTAATTATGCTTCTGAATGGTGAACTTAGATGGAGACAAATTTCCAAGCATGAGTTTTGTCTAGGTACAAAGACTGAGGATAGAATCAGGCCAGGAACTGATTAAGTTGATTTTACCATATCAATTGAAGTGGATAAGCTGCTTCAATTTCTTAACTGAGCCAATAGAAGAAGGAATGAGACCCAAGTGGAACTTAATAACTGATGTTACATAGTGAAATTCTTAGCACATTCCAGATTCATTTGTTGATTGTAAATGATCCCTGCATTCCACACGCCACACAACTGTTTGGAAATGCCAAAGATGTTGTACATTATTTTCACATCAGATGATTTATATGCTATTGCATCCTGTAGCAAAACAAGCGAACATTGGACCTTATGAAGTTGGCCAGCATTACTCATCTCTGTATTATTAAGAGAGCAAACCGAAGATATTGGCCACAAACCAAATCTTGGTTCTGGGTTTTTCTGCCATGTTTGGGCAGATGTTATGATTTCAGCTTCTGTCCACAATTCCAGTGCCAATCTATTAGAAAGAAAAATTAGTTGTGTCCAAGGGATGTGTGTGTGTGTGTGTGTGTGTGTGTGTGTGTGTGTGTGTGTGTGTGTGTGTGTGTGTGTGTGTGTGTGTGTAATGGAGGGGGTGCTTTCAGGTGATGGAGATTTTGAGAGCTGTGTGGGAAGGTGAAATGGGGCATTTGTTGGACAATCAAATAAATACTGAGGTCATAATTGATCTTGGCATTCTTGAACTGGCTACGGAATGCCCATTAATAGAAACAGTGAACTGGGTTGAAGGAAAAAGGCAGAAAATTAGCAAAAGTTAAAATACTCAGAGTCATGGAACCTTGTGGCCTTCTTCAGCAGTGTAACAGTCCAGTGATTCTGATTCAATATTCAGTTCCTTTGGTATGAAGGAAAATTTCTGTACAATCATGTTTTCATCCTTCTCTTTAGAGATGCTTAGAATGATTGAAAGCCTACAGTGTAGAAGCTGGGCATTTGGCCCATCGAGTCCACACTGACTCTCCAAAGAGTACGCCACCCCCACCTGCCCACCACCCTATCCCTGTAACCCTGCATTTCCCATGGTTAATCCACCTAGCCTGCACATCCCTGGACACAATGGGCAATTTAACATGGCCAATCAACTTCCTCCACACATCTTTCTACTGTGGGAGGAAACCAGAGCAGCCAAAGGAAACCTATGCAGACACAGGCAGAACATGCAAACTCTGGAATTGAACCTGGGTCCCTGGTGTTGTGAGGCAACTAACCTTGAAGCACAGTTCTGCCACAAAGCTTAGGAGATCGCAACTCCTGATGATGCAATTAGCTATCTTCTTACAAGTAAAAGCAAGCTACTGTGAATGCTGGCAATATGAAGGAAAACAAGTAGAAAGTACTTTAAAAATTAAAGAGGCTGGCATCATCAGTGAAGAGAGAAATAGAGTTAATGTTTCAAATCCAACATTCTTCTACAGGGTTCTGAAGATGAGTCATACAGGACTTGAAATGTGACCTCTGTTTTTCTCTCCGCAGCCAAACCTGCTGAATGTCTCCAGGACTTTTTGTCCTTGTTTCCATGCCTTATCCTGAAATATTCTTTTGAGAAGAAAATCACATTTCAGAGCAGCAGCACCTATCCTACTCCTCAACAAACGCATTATGGATAGGTCCATTGTCAGTTCCGAAAATATTTGTCCACAAGTGCAGCCTGAGTAAAAATAGCTGACACAGCAAGCAGAAGATGATACAGGGGCTCACAGAAAAGAATTAAAATGACTTAAACTAGTCTTCTGCATTGAACATTTCGGTAGTTTACATTAATGGTTTATGGTGTCCCTGGTGATGGGAGGCAGATCCTAAAATGTTTCCGGTCTGCTTCACCTGAGGTTGTTCCAGTGCCATGACAAATCCCATGCTGTGAAATAAAACCTGCAATAACTGCCACCCCACCTCCAATTAGTCATATGAATGTGTGATGCAAACCATTACCAGCATATGGCTCGGTAGCTTGTTGACACTAACCTCATTTTCTGACTTCTGCTGTACTACTTATTGGTCTAAGGTGGTATAGCAAAACCATTATCTTGACAAATGGGAAGACTCATTTTTCTTAAGGTACAGTTTATTGCATGACAATAATCAGGTACAAGTTAGTAGAATTAACATTATTACCAACACTATTGGAAGCCTTAAGGTAACGAGTCAGTCCTCTTTGACGTCCTGCCTTTTCCCAAACAAATCCTTGTGATATCCATGATTTGGAGATGCTGATGTTCGACTGGGGTGTACAAAGTTAAAAATCACACAAGGCCAGGTTATAGTCCGACAGGTTTATTTGGAAGCACTAGCTTTCGGAGTGCTGCTCCTTCATCAGGTGGTTGTGGAGAATAAGATTGTAAGACACAGAATTTATAGCAAAAGTTTACAGTGTGATGTAACTAAAATTATATATTGAAAAAGACCTGGATTGTTTGTTAAGTCTCTCATCTTTTGGAGTGGTCATGTTGATTTCAGTTTTTTCATACATAAATCGCAAAACCTTTTAAAAAAGTTACATTCTCAAGTGAACTTTAACAATTAGTGTCATGGCAGCCCAGATAATGTATTATACAGTGATAGAGTCATAGAGATGTACAGCATGGAAACAGACCCTTCAGTCCAACCCATCCATGCCGACCAGATATCCCAACCCAATCTAGTCCCACCTGCCAGCACCCAGCCCATATCCCTCTAAACCCTTCCTATTCATATGCCCATTCAAATGCCTCTTAAATGTTGCAATTGTACCAGCCTCCACTACATCCTCTGGCAGCTCAGTCCATACATGTACCACCCTCTGTGTGAAAAAGTTGCCCCTTAGGTCTTTTTTATATCTTTCCCCTCTCACCCTAAACCTATGCCCTCTAGTTCTGGACTCCTCCACCCCAGGGAAAAGCCTTTGTTTATTTATCCCATACATGCCCCTCATAATTTTGTAAACCTCTATACGGTCAACCCTCAGCCTCCGACGCTCCAGGGAAAACAGCCCCAGCCTGTTCAGCCTCTCCCTATAGCTCAAGTCCTCAAACCATGGCAACATTCTTGTAAATCTTTACTGAACCCTTTCAAGTTTCACAACATCTTTCCAATAGGAAGGAGACAAGAATTGCATGCAATATTCCAACAGTGGCCTAACCAATATCCTGTACTGCTGCAACATGACCTCCCAACTCCTCTACTCAATAATCTGACCAATAAAGGAAAGCATACCAAATGCCTTCTTCATTATCCTCCACTTTCAAGGAGCTATGAACCTGCACTCCAAGGTCTCTTTGTTCAGCAACACTCCCTAGGATCCTACCATTAAGTGTATAACTCCTGCTAAGACTTGCTTTCCCAAAATGCAGCATCTCGCATTTATCTGGATTAAACTCCATCTGTCACTTCCCTGCTCATTGTCCCATCTGATCAAGATCCTGTTGTAATCTGAGGTAACCTTCTTTGCTGTCCATTACACCTCCAATTTTGATGTCATCTGCAAGCTTACTAACTTGAAGGTGTTAGTTTCCCTGTGTGAGGCCATCTGTGCCACAATGGTCAGACTGATTCTAATCTAAAAATGGATTTACAGAATCTTCCATGGATGCATGCAGTTTTTGAGAAAAGTAAAACGTAATTCTGCAAGTACAAATTCACCACACAAACTTGTATACACATATATATATGTTTGCATGTGGATGTGTGTGTTTGGAGGTGGGGGGGATACTTGTGAGGGGGCATGAGTGTCTGTGAGAAGTGTGTGTCGATGTGTGAGTGTGAGTGTAAAGGGGTATAAGTTTGTGAGAGGGTGAGAGTGTGTGTGTGTGTGTGTGTGTGTGTGTGTGTGTGTGTGTGTATGGAGCTTAATAAACCTTCAGCATTAAACCTTCCATTTCCTTACACACACAACTTATTGGCTGACATAATAATGTTATTACTCACTTCATACAGTAAATATTGAGACAAGTTGAGACTTTATCCAGCAAATTGTCAGAATGTCCCTCTTCGATGTGTGTTAAAATAGTTTGTCTTAAAACTATTTGGTAATAACAGTTTTGTGACAAATGGACTGTGATAATCCATTTGAGAACTGCAGAATAACACTAAATAGTCACTTTCAAAATGTATATATTGTAAATAAATCAATGACCACTCATTTCTAGGACTATTAGCAGATGGGCAATTCATGGGCTGCCCAAAGACAAAGTTCGACACTGGAAAGGTTCATGGGAATATTGTCATTATAAAGGAAGTCATATTACAGAGACGTAATAAGAAATGGCATCCTTTCAGAGTTTTTAAACAAAGATATCGAAACAGGTTAAACTTGAAATTACGTTCTGCAAAATCCTTCATCTGACATTCATTTCTCCACCAAGCAACCCATTTAAAATGATGTGATTAATTCTTCCCCCCTCCTAATTGAAAGAGGGAGAAATTTCAGATGAATACATTAGCACTTATGGACTAATAAATGTGACATTTGTTATTACTTTTACCATTGTTACTTCATTGCTTATATAAGTGAATCAACATCACTATGTTCTTTGAGCTAACACAAACCTAACCACAGCCATGTTCTCAGGAAATAGAGTAAGGAGGTTGCAAAAATGAGGCATACCTGGGGTGCAACCACATTTTACCTTGTTTGTTTTAATTGACCTGTTTGAATATTCTATGATGTATCTCAATGCATGGGACTTGAACTTGGGGCAACTGGTCAAGAGGTAGGGTCACTACCATTGTACTAGATGTCCCTTGAATTAAGAAAGTGTGACAAGAAGAAAAAGAACATCCTTTTTAATTATGGTGTACATAAACTGCCCATTGTCTTCCTTGTTTGAACTTCAGTCCATGTTTCATTCAAACAAGTCACATCATCTTACACACACCTTGTGGCTGTCACTAAAACAGAATTGTTCGGAGCATCATAAATCTTTCACCTCTTGTCCCACCCTCATTTAGTTTGCACAAGACTAATTCCATTAATTAGACTAGATGGGTGAGGCTTAATGACACAATGAATTCTTGAATCTGACAGGAATACACAACAGACTGACAACGTTTCTTTGGTTTGCACTGTTGTTTCTGACCAATTGCTTGTCCGTGCATTTGTTTTAAGTCATTTGCAACTTTCAACTCAGCTTTTACCTGTCACTAAAAAAGGATTGTAGCTCAACTGAATCTTCTTTGGTTGTGAAATAAATGAAATAAAAATTCCTTTCCTTTCATGACTTGTGATAAAACTTTTTAATGGAGATTTCAACGACATGGCATATAATGACCCAGCAAATGGCCACCCCTTGTGTTGCATTATTCAGTAATTCTACTGCTTATTAGTAATAGTTTGCATTGGCTTTACTTAACTTTGCACATAAATTAACCAATTGGAAAACATGGGTGATTTACTGATGGCGTTTAATAGCTGAGAAAAGGTTTCACGTTTTGTGGAGAGGAAAGTTTTGTTGATTACTATTTACTACAGTTATCTGACAGACTTAGACAATTCAATAACTTTCCAACAGTCTGGTCACCTCATTATAGTAAGCATGTGGAAGTCTTAGAGAGGGTGCAGAGGAGGTTTACCAGGATGTTGCCTTGACTGTAGTGCATGTTTTATGAAGAAAGGTTGAGGAACCTAGGGCTTTTCTCACTGGAGCGAAGAAAGATGAGAGGTGACTTGATAGAGGTGTACAAGATGATAAGAGGCATAGATAGAGTGGATAGCCAGAGACTTTTTCCCAGGGCAGAAATGGCTACCATGAGGGGGCATAATTTAAAGTGATTGGGGGAAGGTTTAGGAGAGATGTCAGAGGTAAATGCTTTACACAGAAGTAATGGGTGCATGGAATACACTGCCAGCAATATAGTTGAGTCAGATATATTAGGGACATTTAAGCAACTCTAGGATAGACATATGAATAATAGTAAAATGTAAGGTATGGTGGTTAGTTTGATCTTAGAACAGGATAAAAAGTTGGCACGACATCAAGGGCTGAAGGGTGTGTACTGTACTGTACTGTTCTATGTTCTATGTAATAAACAATTCTCGACACTCCTTCTGTAGCCTTCTTTTCCTATCACTCCCAGAATGGGTAATAACAGGTTAACAATTTGATTGAAGGGTGACATTTTTCCAGAACTTAGATTACTCTTCACATGATCTCATTTTCTTTTCTTGATCATCTAGAGGATCTGATTTTTTAAAAAAAAAGTTTATATAGATCAGACCCAAACCTCTGAGATGTGTTAATTCATCTTATGTTCTTTTGGAACATTTCAAAGTTTTTTTCAATTATATGAATACTATAGCACTTCAGCAAAATCAGTTTACAGGGGAAGACCTGCCAAGAGTGTGCATTTTAAAAGCTGATAAGTTATAAAGACTCATCATTAACATTAGTGTTGAAACAATGGCAGCACCACCATTGTGGATATTGATTAAGACACGATTATTCAAAGCTGAAGAAAGCAAATTAATATAAGAAGTGGTTTTACAATTCACACTCTTGATGAGGTGCTACAGCTGCTGGAAACATATTTAAGAAAATCCTACCTCCCCATTAAAGCTTCAGGTGCTGGATGAGCCTGAATTCATGAAATGAATTTTCAACATCATGAATGGAAAGTCATATGGGGCATGGATAGATAGAGAATATATTTTCCAATTTCATACCCCCAACTGGAAAGACTCCATCATGGGTGCACGCAATTGGAAAAATACCCACAATCCTTGAATTTATAACTGCATGGAAAGTTTATCATCGGCTGTCTATATGTTCCTTAAGGTTTTGAGCATGAATTATAAAAAAACACAAACAATATGCAGACAGCAAAGCTTACCCCAGCTCTAACAAATTAATCCTCTGTGGTCAAATCCAACACCCTCAATGATGTCATGGATATAAATCATTAAAAGTCATGAATGATTGTTACAGATTGAAATGTCATTCAAGTTTGATGTTAATCAATTTTAAGATTTCTTTCTCAGCCACATACTTGGTCCATTTTGTTTTTCACTTCCTGCTTTTCAACTGGGCAATTCTTGGATTCTCTACCTTTATGATTTGAATTCTTTTTATGTTTTTCACACTATGCATAACATTGAACTCGCACTGCGCTTTGTTCGGTTAAAATTTTTTCTCAATTATTTTGACATTGCCACATAATTCTCAACTGAAACATCCTCAATCTTGAATTATTAATATCTATAGCCATCATTCTGATGAGGACATCAGGGGAGGAGTGTTTCCAGAATCTGCGAAAATGCTTTTAGAAATTACAGGAAGAGGCCTCAAATTGTTGTCGCCGAGGTAAAGTCATTGTCATCTATTATGAACGAGATGATTGTGAGACCGGAAATTTATATTTCATTTGGAGGCAGTTATGTCCATCCTTCCTTATAAAACAGTGAATACAAAGGCAGTACATTATTTAGTTGCATCCTGCTTGGGGGTAGCTGGACCATGATCAGGTTTAAAACCTGAAAGTAGATCCACACTCATGAATTTTGGATATATGGCCTGAGTTGTTGGGTGTGAAATTTTGCTTAGTCGCATTAAGTATTTTTACAGAATGCATTCTTGGTTAAGATTCCAGAAATCTATTTCTCTAGTGAAACAACTGAGACCCATTGCCTGGCACCATCCCAGATCTCTACTATTTCAGAAGTCTGGTTTCTAATTTGCCTGCTTTAAGCTGGATTGGCTTTCAGCAGCACCCTACATGTGGTTCTTACCATGCAGCAACAACAAAAAAAGTTAGCATTTATGTGCCACCTTACAAACATCCCAGGGCACTTTGCAGCAGTGCAAATCAAGCAAAAATTTGTGATGGTACTGACACGTATATAGAAGTGAAGGGCTGAAGCCCACCAAAACTCAGCTGACTGTTATTTTTGTTGAGTTTCAGGAAGGATTTTTACTTCATTAACTGGGTGACACCTCACTATGGTGCCCTGCTTATCTCATGTTAGCCCACTTCTCCCACTTGCCAGAGGCAGACATACCTGCAAACATTTCCTGCCTTTGTTATTCTGGTAGCATTCTAATTTACTAATTCTTTCCCAATATTGAATCCCCTCAATTCCCTACTACAGCATTCTGCCCAGTAACCACCACTCCCCCACTTTGACTTTGTTTCGCTGATCCCCAAGACTGACTATAGCCTCACTGACTTTGACGGAGAGTCCTAAGTGGTGACTGACCCGATACCTGACTGCTGTCAGTGCAGGTCCCAGACTGAAAAACCATAAATACCCTGACTATTTGCACACAGCCTAGAGGACCGACTCACTGGCTGTCCCAAGTGGATGACCAACTGTATCCAAACCCTTGGACACATTGCGGAAGATGTTCTTATTTACTATGCCTGTACTCCCTGACTGACAGCAGTCTTCTGGGTTAACTGTAACCTAGTCCACTTCAACCACAAGACATGGCCATTTGGCTGAAGCAAAGTATTTGCCAAATATGCTATTGATGGATGCTGTAGGTGTGACATTAAGATCGGCTGGTGCTGCCAAGTAACATGTCCATCTGCTTGACTGACATCCATAACAATCTGCCTGGATTTGTGTCTGCATTGAACAGCAAGACATGACAGAAGTACTGTGAGCATTTAAGATGCAACTGAAGGGGCAAAGGACCAAAAGGCAAGGCAAGAAGGATACAAACCTCAAAAAAATACGAAGTAACTAATCACCAGGCAAGAGCATGCAAGTAGTTCTGAGATAGACTGTAGTCCCAAATATGAGCTGGAGCTGCCAATCCCTTCATACAACCATTCTTGCTATGACATTGGAATAAGAGATGTTGGTACACCCTGACATTCAACATTAAAGCACCATAATCAGATTGAGATGTGTCATGATGATGCAGGTTGGTACATACCTGTGGACATTGGGTGTGTGTGGCCACTGTCCATGAATATATCCTGAACTGCTGCCAGCTATTCAAAAATGAAAGTCCAGCGAGGCAAGCAGTGAGCTGCAGTCACCAGGTACCCACTGAGACTTCCAGGATGGATTTTCTTGGCATCCAGTTTCTCTCCAGTGGGCAGGTGGGAAAGTGCAGATTAATGAGGTGAGATAAGGCAGTAAGGGGGATGTTAATGAGTGATAATCTATGTGAACCTGCCTATTGCCCTCAACCGCGAGAGTCTCATCTCTCCATCCAACATCTCCTTGAAAATTGGAACTTTTGATCTCAATGGTGAAAAGGCTGATATATCAGGTGATACACCCAATTTTCTTGTCAAGGGCCACATCATTCAAGGGATGGGAAGGTTCTGTGCATAGAATAATATCCCAAAGCTTTATAGTAGTATAAACAGAGAAAAATGGATACTGAACCCAAAAGCAGGAGGAGTTAGAGGAACAACAGCTCATCTTCCAGCTAGGTATCTGATAGCCTTCAGGACTGAGTGTTGTGAATAAAAATTTCAGAATGTGAACACCTCTCTTCATGTTAGTTACCCCTCCCATACCCCCGGTTCCTATTTTGCCTGGATTGCTCACAACTAAGCCAGTCCATTTCAAATCATTTGCACTTCTCGTTTATTAAAAATCATTTACTTCTCTAATGGCTCATCATCAGCAATTTCTTTGTTTGTCTATCCATTTTCTCACGCTGTCACTTTCTCTGGACAGCACCTCCATCTCCTTGATTCACTTGTGGGATGTGGGCAATGCTGGCTGGCCAGCATTTATTGCCAATCCTTAGTTGTCCTTGAGAAAATGGTGGTGAGCTGCCTTCTTGAACTGCAGCAGTCTATGTGCTGGGGGTAGACCCACAATGCTATGAGGGTGAGATTTGATCAAAATCAAAATGAGGATTTTGATCCAGCATCAGTGAAGGTACAGTAATATTTTTCCAAGTCAGGACAGTGAGTAGCTTGGAGGGAAATGTGAAGATGGTGATGTTCCCATGTATCTGCTTCCCTTGTCCTTCCAGATGGGTGGGCTTAGAAGATCCTGTATGAAGAACCTTGGTGAATGTTTGCAGTGCAACTTATAAATAGCACACTTTGCTGCTACTGAGCACTGGTGATTGACAGCATGGATGCTTGTGGATGTGGTCACTCCCATAAACCCTATTTACTTCTCTGCATATCGCACTGCATCATCCACATAAATACCACTCTTTCCCAGCTATTTCCAGTTCTGACAAAGGGTCGCCGAACTTGAAACATTAACTCTGTTTCTCCGTCCACAGATGCTGCCAGACTTGCTGGGATTCTCCAGCAATTTCTGTTTTTGTTTCCAACAAGCAAAATGTTCAAAAGAACGATCTTTAAAGGGAGTGGTGTTTTTGAGAGGAACTCCAAAGCACAATTCCAAAGCAGAAATTAGTGCCCAAGAGATCACAGTCAGAGGACAATACGGTTCAATACAGCTGGGGGAGGGGAGAGCTAAAGGAAGGGAGGCTACAAAGAGCTTTAAACAACAGAATGAGGATTTTATATCTGGAAGGAAGGGGCAAAGAAAAAATACAGGGGATGGTCATTGTCGTAGCATGTACTGACATAATATTAAGACTTTAGAATCATCAAGGTTAAGATCAGATGTGAACTCATTATCCATAAATTAAAACACTTAGTTTCATGCCTGAGGAAGTGAGGGATTTTGTGAAGAATTCTAGTCATTGAATAGTAACAGGCTTGTGAAATCCAAGACCATTCGGAGCAGCAGATTCCCAGCAGAGGTAATCAACCTGGCACTACCTGGAACTCACTGCTTGAAAAGAGAGTGGAAGCGGAAACCTTTCTCAACCTTTAAGAAGTATTTAGATGACGTTTTGATTTGCGTGGGAAAAAAGACTCCAAGTCAAGCACTGGAAAATGGGATTACAGTTATTGTGTACTCGAACATTGGCACAGACACAATGAGCTGAAGGGTCTTTTTCTGTGCTGTAAACCCCTACAGTCCTATATCAGCAGAGGGAAGCAGAGCATGCGAACACAAAAGAAAATAAGTTGTGTTTTGAGTCAAGAAGAAAACCAGTCAGAACATCAACACAGCAAAGACCTATGGGAAAAAGGATGTCCAGCACACACTGATCACAGAGATTAATTGAGGGTATGTGCAAAGCTATGCTTTGATCTGAGCATTGTTTTGACAGTTTGAGGTTTGTACCTTTCCATGCTGTATTCTTACGCGGTTTAGGAAATTAGATTTTATTGCATAAACAGAAAATGTTTGTTCCTAAACACTAGTCTGCCCATGGTGATAACAGTGCTCTAGTGGATTTAAAAATGGTAAAACTTTCTCTAGTTATTCAGCTCTTCGAGAATTTACGCAGTGTTTTGCTAACAGCACAAATTGATTTTAAATGTGCTTTGGGTGAGATGAAAGGAAGGATCTGAATCGTTGAAAGATTTTTTTGGTGAAGCATTTATTGTCTATCCTTTAATTGCAATTAAGACTTAACTTGCTGGGGAGGCTGGAGTCAATGACCCAAAAGGACCTGAGTAAACTAGTTGGACTGTTAATACAATTCACTGCAGTTATATGGTCACCTGTAACTTCTGATTGAATCCTGGAGGTCTGTGTTATCAGTTTACTTTGCACTACACTGGAGTCCTGCGGATTATTGCCTGAAGGGGCGAAAAGTGAGGACTAACTAATTTCAGGATTTAATTTTAAATCAATGGGAAAATAAGAGAACTTCAATAAAATTAATGAAAACAATCATTCTGCTTTTATTCGCAGTGGTGCCCCTGACTGTTCAGGATTGCATGCTTCAGTGGGGACCACCATCCTTTGGTAGAAAATGACAGCCAGATACAATACCTGGAGGATCGAGAACAGTCACTTTAATCCGCACAATTAAAGCAAACTCGTTAAGTAAAATGACCCAGCAGTACCATCTACCAAAACTAACAATCCATTATTAGCTTCTAACCTATTCCAGGCTTCCCCATTTACCAAGATGTTGTTTGGGCTGGTGACTTTCAGTCATGATGAGGGAATGGACAGATTGGGATTGTTTTCCTTGGAGCAAAGGCGATTGAGAGTGGACATGACTGAGATGCATCAAATTATGAGGGACATGGATCAGGCAGACAGGAAGAAATGTTTTCCCTTGATGAAAGGGATCAATGACAGGGAGACAGAGACAGAAGTTTATGAGGAAAAGCTTTTTAACACAGAGGGTGGTGGGGGAATCTGGAACTCACTGCCTGTAAGGATGGTAGGGGTAGAATGCCTCATAATGTTTAAGAAGTATTTCAACGTACACTTGTGATGCCAAGGTATACAAGCCTATACAAGAGTATAAAGAAATGGCATTAGGATAGTTTGGTTGTTGATTTTAGCCAAAGTGGATGCAATGCACCAAAGGAATGTTTTTATGTTGTAGATCTGTCTGAGTCGATGATTCCAAGAGTCAGTCTGCTAGTCATACAGGTCCCAAGGATTTGCAACAGGTACAAAGACAACCCCTCCTCAAAGTAACGGAACAGGGTAAGTTAGGGCCCCCAAAGTGCCACCACATTTGTGACTGCCACAGGGAATACTCAAATGCAGAGAAAACACCATACAATTTAAGATCCAGTCAACTGGTGAGTGTCTACCACAGGATGGGTATATCTAAAGGCATCCAGGAGAGTCAATTGGAAAGGAGAGACTGGAGGATTTCACAGTCAAATGCTGACTGCCAAACTGGCAGGCACCAGAACCTTAAACTCAAATACACTATTAAACCCACTGCCCAAAGAGCAGCTGGAAGAGATTGGCACACAGCTCAGGAAACTTAAAGAAATCTAAACGGATTGGCCATGGTGTGCCCCAGTAAGAATCAATAATGTGGTCAGAAGAGACCCCTCCACCGATCAATCTAACTTCAGCGTATCACCCTCAGAACCAGGCAGACGTTAAAATAACGCTGAAAATCAAAGCCAGGAGACATCGGCTATCCTCCTGCAAGCTGAGAGTTTGTCTTCTTTTTGTTTCTCTTCTTTGGAATGAATAAGAAAATGGGTTAATTTTGATGGTATTAGGCAAGAACTTTAAAAAGTTGATTGGGGGCAGATGTTTGCAGGTAAACGGATGGCTGGAAAATGGGAAGCCTTCAGAAATGAGATAACGAGAATCCAGAGAAAGTATATTCCTGTTAGAGTGAAAGGAAAGGCTGGTAGGTATAGGGAATGCTGGATGATGAGAGAAATTTGGGGTTTGGTTAAGTAGAAGAAAGAAGCATATGTCAGGTATAGACAGGATAGATCGAGTGAATCCTTAGAAGAGTATAAAGGCAGTAGGTGTATACTTAAGAGGGAAATCAGGAGCACAAAAAGGGAACATGAGATAGCTTTGGCAAATAGTGTTAAGGAGAATCCAAAGAGTTTTTACAAATACATTAAGGACAAAAGGGTAACTAGGGAGAGAATAAGGTCCCTCAAAGATCAGCAAGGCAGCCTTTGTGTGGAGCTGCAGGAGATGGGAGAGATACAAAATGAGTACTTTGCATTAGTGTTTACTGTGAGAAGGACATGGAAGATATAGACTGTAGGGAAACAGATGAAGGCATGTCTGTGAAAAATGTCCATATTACAGAAGAGGAAGTGCTGGATGTCTTGATATCCCTCACTAGGTCATTTCACCGGGAGATATTACTACTCTCAAGGACCTCCTTTTTTAACTTCTGCCTAACTCTTTGTAATCTCCCTTCAGAATCTCAGCCTTTTCCCTTCCTATGTCGTTGGTTCCAATGTGGACAATGACCTCTTGCTGGCCCCTCTCCACGGTGAGAACATTCTGCACCCTCTCTGAGACATCCTTGATCCTGGTACCAGGAAAGCAACACACCATTCTGCTTTTTCGCCGCTGGCCACAGAAACGTCTGTCTGTACCTCTGACTACAGAATCCCTGAACACAATTGATCTCTTGGACCCCAACATACCCCTCGTTGCACTAGAGCTAGCCTCTATACCAAAAACTTGGCTGTTCATGCAATGTTTCCCTGAGAATCTATCACCCCCTATATTTTCCAAAACAGCATACCTGTTTGAAATGGGTATATCCAGAAGACACCTGCACTAGCTGTGTACCTCTCTTACCTTTCCTGGAGTTAACCCATCTATGTGACTGTATCTGAGACTTTCCCCACTTCCTATAACTGCCATCCATCACTTACTGTTGCTGTTTCAAATTCCTCATCGCTTCTATCTGTCTCTCCAACCAATGCATTCAATCTGATAAAATTCGCAGCCAGCAGCATTTATGGCAGGTATAATCCGCAGTAACCCTTAAACTTTCTTTAAACTCCCACATCTGACAAGAAGTACATATTACTCTATTAAAGGCCATTTATGCTCCTTCACAATCTACAGACCCAGAAAATAACACCATCTTATTCCTCTACAAACATTGCCCCATGTTAAATTAATAGTTATAAGAGACCTTGGAGTGCAGGTTCACAGTTCCTTGAAAGTGGAGTCGCAGGTAGATAGGATAGTGAAGAAGGCATTTGGTATGCTTTCCTTTATTGATCAGAATATTAAGTACGGGGTTGGGAGGTCATGTTGCGGCTGTGCAGGACATTGGTTAGGCCACATTTAGAATATTGTGTGCAATTCTGGTCTCCTTCATATTGGAAGAATGTTGTGAAACTTGAAAGGGTTCAGAAAAGATTTACAAGGATGTTGCCAGGGTTGGAGGATTTATGTTATAGGGAGAGACTGAACAGGCTGGGGCGGTTTTCCCTGGAGCGCGGAAGCTAAACAATGACCTGAAAGAGGTTTATAAAATTATGAGGGGCATGGATAGGATAAATAGACAAAGTGTTTTCCCTGGGGTGATGGAGTCCAGAATTGGAGGACATAGGTTTAGGATGTGAGGGGAAAGATATAAAAAGGACCTAAGGGGCAACTTTTTCACACAGAGTGTGGTTTGCGTATGGAATGAGCTGCCAGAGGAAGTGGTGGAGGCTGGTACAATTGCAACATTTAAAAGGCATCTCGATGAGTATATGAATAGGAAGGTTTTGGAGGGATATGGGTGGGTGCTGGCAGGTGGGACTACATTGGGTTGGTATATATGGTCAACATGAAAGAGTTAGACAGAAGGGATTTTTTCTGTGCTGTACATCTCTATGACTGTATGACTGTATACCTCCAAACTTATTTTTCTATCTTTTCTACTCTGACATGATTTTAAAAACAAAAATTCAGTTTTTGTTCCCACCAAGGATGAATGTGTGTGATTGCCAGACATCATAAAGAGAAATCTCAAAGAAATCAATATTTTCCCTGAAACATTTGTGCTTAAATTCTGATGAAAATTGAGTCATAAAATGACTAAGGCTGCTCATATCGGGGCTGGAGACAAGCTGTTTGTAACCAGTTACCTCAGGACAAAGGAAAACATCCAGTCACAATACACTGAAATGGGGGTCAATGCTTTTACAATTGCCTCAGCTACCACTGAGATGGGCTAATCCCTCTCCTTCTCACACGACTGAACTCAAAGCTGGTTGACCTACTTAAATATACAGTTAGAGCATGAAACATAGAAACGTACAGGACAGAACAAGCCCTTCAGCCCATGATGTTGTGTCGAGGATTATTCCTAATCTAACATAAAATAACCTAACCTATGCACCCCTTGATTCACTGCTGTGCATTTGCCTGTCCAGCAGTCAATCAAATGTCCCTAATGACTCTGCTTCCACCACCACCGCTGGCAACGCATTCCATGCATTCACAACTCTCTGCATAAGGAACTTACCTCTGACATCTCCACGGCAACCACTGCACAGTGGTTCAATGGTTAGCACTGTTGCCTCATAGCACCAGGGTCCCGGGTTTGATTCCAGCCTCGGGTAACTGTTGTGTGGAGTTTGCACATTCTCCTAGTGTCTGTGTGGGTTTCCTCCGGTTTCCTCCCACAGTCCAAAAATGTGCAGATTAGGTGAATTGGCCATGCTAAATTGTCCGTAGTGTTAGGTGAAGGGGTCTGGGTGTGTTCCACTTCAGCAGGTTGGTATGAACTTGTTGGGCTGAAGGGTCTGTTTCCAGACTGTAAGTAATCTAATCTATACCTTCCTCCTAATATCTTAAAACTATGACCCCTCATGCCAGTCGATCCTGCCCCTGGGGAAATGTCTCTGGCTATTGACTCTATCCATGCCTCCCATTACCTTGCATACCTTGATCAGGTCACTTCTCTTCCTCCTTCTCTCCAGAGAGAAAAGTGCAAACTTAGTCAACCTCTTCTCATAAGACAAGCTCTCCAGTGCAGGCAGCATCCTGGCAAACCCTCTCCAAAGCATCCTTATCTTTTCTAGAATAGAGCGACCAGAACTGGACACAATATTCCAAGTGTGGTCTCACCAGGGTCTTGTAGAGCTGCAGCAAAACCTCTTGGCTCTTAAACTTGATCCCCCTGTTAATGAAAGCCAAAACACCATATGATTTTTAACAACCCTATCCACTTGGGTGGCAACTTTGAGGGATCTATGCACTTGAACACCATGGTCCCTCTGTTCCTCCACACTGACAAGAATCCTGTCTTTAATCCTACATTCAACATTTAAGTTTGACCTTTCAAAATGCATCATTTCACATTTATCCAGATTGAACTCCATCTGCCATTTCTCAGCCCAGCTCTGCATCCTGTCTACGTTGTGCTGCAGCCTGCAATAGCCCTCGATACAATCAATGGCACCTGCAATCTTTGTGTCATCAGCAAATTTACTAACCCACCCCTCAACCTCTTTATCCAAGCCATTTATAAAAACTACAAAGAGCACAGGCCCAAGAACAGATTCCCGCAGGACACCACTCACCACTGACCTCCAGGTAGAATAATTTCCATCTACAACCACTCTCTGCCTTCTGTCAGCCAACCAATTCTGAACCCAGATAGCCAAATCTCCCTGTATCCCATATGTCCTGACATTACGAATGAGCCTACTATGGAGAACCTTATCAAATGCCTTGCTGAAGTCCATATATACCACATCCACGGCTCGACTTTCATCGACCTGTCTCATCACCTCCTCAAAGAACTCAATAAGAGTTGTGAGGCATGACCTGCCCCTCACAAAGCCATGCTGACTCCCGTAGAGTGTGAGGAAGCCAAGACCTTTGCCAGGGGCTTAACAACTTCCCTTCTTGCAGTCACTTATCTAATGCATATTCATAACTGTAGCTGGGCTAATGAAGAACAAGCTATAAACTGACTTGTTGAAGACAAGAGCAGTCTTTGCAACCACAGACAATACTGTTTCATATTGAGATTTGTTTCTAGGTGCCCATGTAATAAATGACAAAGTTTTGCATATGTGTGTGTCTGCTGATCTAGAGAAAACTGGAGTGATGAGCCTCCTGCCTTGTCAAGTGAACATTCTTAGATCTATACTAGTAATTGTGTTCTTCTTGATCTCTCTTGCCAGTCACCCTGACAAAGATGGGTGGAGGGACAGGTAGTAGTGAGGAAGAGGGAAGTCTGCAGAAGCAGTTGGACAGACTAGGAGAATGGGTAGAGAATGTGCCATATTGAATATAATGTGGAAAGTGTGAGATTATGCACTTTGGTAGGAAGAATAGAGACATAGACAATATTCTAAATGGAGTTTAGAAGTTTGAAGCACAAAGAGACTTGAAAGTCCTATCTCAGATTCTCTTCACATTAGCATGCAGGTTCATTTGATAGTTAAGAAGGCAAATGCAATGTTAGCATTCACTTCAAGGAGGCTAGAATACATAAGCAGAGATGTACTGTTGAGGCTGTATAAGGCTCTAGACAGACTACATGTGGAATAGTGTGATCGTATCTAAGGAAGGATGTGTTGGCCTTGCAGGTGATTCAGAGGAGGGTTACAAGAATGATCCTGGGGTTGAAGGGTTTGTCATATGAAGAACAGTTGAGGACTCTGGGTCTGTATTCAATGGAGTTTAGAATGATGGTGATGGGGGTGGATTCTCATTGAAACTTGCAGAGTACTGAGAAGGCTGAATAGATTGGATGTTGAGAAGATGTTTTCACTAGTAGGACTACTATGACCTGAGAGCACAGCGTCAGATTGAAGGAACTGTAATAATTGTAATGAGGTCAGCCAGGTGGACTAATTGGGGCTGTAAATCTGGTCCAATCAGGAAGCCTTGGCTGACAGATATAAACAGGAGTGTCAGATATCCTGCTTACTCTGAGAGCTGCCTCTGAGGGAGCTGGATCAGTGTCAACGACTCTCCGTGTGTAAACAAAGGATGACTTGGTGAAGGGATTCCGGCCTCTGTGGAGTTATTTCAGAGACAATGTGGAATTTCTTCAGCCAAAGGGTAGTTCATCTGTGGAACTTATTGCCACAGAAGGATGTGGAGACCAAGTCATTGAACGTGTTTATGACATAGATAGATTCTTGATTAGTAAGGGACAAGGAGTTTTAGGAGAAGTTAGAAGAATGGGGTTGAGAAGCACATCAGCCATGGTCAAATGGCAGGCAGAGTTGATCGGCCAAATGGCCAAATTCTGCTCCTGTATCTTATGGTCGTTACTTCTGCAGCATGATGGCCATGGGGTAGTGCACACACAAAGATCACGTCATAAGTTTAAAACTAATTTTAAAGAAATCTTAAATATTGAAAACTAATCCTAGTTAAAATTTCATTACAAAATAAATTTTAAACATTAGGAAAAGCCTTCAGTTCTTTAAAGTATTTAAATCTGAGATCTTCCAATGCTCCTATTCAAAGTGAGAAATAGAATAGCAATACACTAAGCGTTTATTTAAATATTTTGCAACAAATGGGAGCCTTAATATAGCACAAGCATAAAATGAATGCAAGGACTCCAGCATATCTAATGCAGCAGACCGTGCTATTGCAAGTAGTACAAAACGACTGCTCTCCGAAGCTCATGATCCCCAGTCATCATGTCACCTTGTTGTCCTGATGGACAGCTAGACATAATTTGCCTGACGTTTATTCTCAATTTAGAGAAGGTTCAATCTGGATGTGACAGATAAAAATGCGGATACTACCATGATCCCTGTTATTCTACAATTAAATAAAATTTCAGATGTTTAATGAATTCATGTCAAGTTGTATTCCCTGCAATTTAAATGGAATGTTCAGCAATTTAAAACCAACTTCTTTAAAAAGAACTTTATAATAGTGGAGCATTGAATCTGTTATGAGCCTTTGTGTAGTTTACCCAAAATGCCACTCAGAGCAATTTCCAAGAATGAGAAGAGCTAATTTAGAAGTTTGGAAATAGGGTTGATGAAAGCTCCGTTTGAATGCGTCTCAAAACACAGCTAAAGGCCCTGTGCTTGGAACACCTAACAGAGATACATAGTTTTTCATAGTGTCAAGGTAAGTATAGAAATTTGACTCAGAGCTAAAATGGATACAAAGTTGTTGGGGGGACAGCTTTGTACCAATCTGGCATCTAAGACGGAGTTGCCTTTAGATGGTGATTAAATGACTAGCTGTGGGTGCCAATAGGCTCCTGACTGCACCCTTCATCTATAACAGGACAAGTACAGCCCAGTCTTAACTTGAACGAGGCCCACATTTCCAAACAAAACTGAAAGTGAAAATTCTCTGAGCCATTTTTGATTAGCATTTCATGGTCTTTTTAAAGATAGATATAGTCATAATATAAGCACAAATTCTATTAGTTTGTGTCTGGATTTTGCATTTGGGGTCCTACAAATAGTATAGGATCTCCAATTTGTATGTTTAAGGAGTCTTAACTATTATTCCAAGTCAGTGCGCTTGACAACTTTCTCAATTCTATGGCAGAAATCCAGCATCCACTTGGACAGAGTAGAACTCTCCCAATGGCTCTGAAATTATCTCATGGGATACTCTGTGTGAAGTCTAATTTGTCTAAAATGTAACAGTTGGAATATTTTAAGTTGTATGAAGACCTCATTATAGTTCTGACATGACAGTAATGGTGAAAGCACTCTTGTGGGACAGTGGTAGTGTCCCTACCTTTGGGCCAAAGTACCTAGGTTCATGTCACAATGCTCCTGGAGTGTGTCATAGCGTATTTGAACAGGTTGATTAAAAATATCAAAAATAATAATGAAAAATGTGTATTATCCTCAGACAGGAGGTATCCCTTAAGATGTTACCATTACAGATTTGACTTAGGAAGAAGGAGAGATTGGTATCAGTATTGTTGGCAAGAGTAATAACTCCATTGAATTCAAAGAGCAGAGAGCAACTTAATATGCAGCAGTGATACAATGTACCAAAGGATAAAAACAGACAACAGAATACATTTTGTAAGATTGGCACATAACTTGGAACATTACATCCAGGTGAAAAATTGCCAAAGACAATGGAAACAACCTAATTTATTGCATCTCAGAGGGCTTTTGAATCTCAGATAGCAGAAGGTGCATGGATATAAATAAAACCAGACAATGTAAGATGGCCCATATTTATCCTTCAGTCGCATTCCCAAAAGAAATGATCGGTCATTATCACATTACTTTTTGTGGAAGTTTGCTGTGCACAAATTGGTTGCTGTGTTTTCTATATTACAACAGAGACTACATTTTAAAAGTGCCTAATTGACTGCAAAGAGCATTGAAATGCAAGGTGGTCATGAAATGCATTATATAAACACAATCCTTCATTTTTTAAAGTATGTTCATGAATTAAAATGGTTGATTTCATCAGTGTGTTTTGAAGCACAATAGAAGTCTTAATTTAAAAAGAGGAAGATTTGGATCTGCAAATGTTAAAACAAAATGAATATTTATGAGCTGAGACAACCTAATCGTGAATGTTGTTCCCCCTGGGCACTGTTCGGTGAATGATGTAGAGAGAGTACAGCCAACACTCTTATCAAACTGTATTATATAGAGGGAGGGTCACTTGGGAGGATCTCTAATGGATTGATTCTCTCTGTTTCTCTAACAATTTTCTGAACAGAATTTTTATTTCATCTTCAGTTTTATTTTAATGTCCCTCTTGTGTATTCCATTTACTAAACGTGCATCTTTATTTAGATTTTATTTGCCATCATTTCTTTTGACTGAAGTGGTCACATGTACAATATAAATTATTTTCCTCACTTTTTGTTTGCTTAGTTGTATGATGTTCTCTTTAATTTAGTGGAGTTTTTTTTCTATGAGATTCTTCTATATTTAGCTCTATTACATTTTCCTTTCTTCATTCAATCAAGCAAGCCAACTCACTTAGAGTTTAATTTAATTTTACTCTCTACCATGCTATTTGTTACTGTGTGTTTGATTATATTATACATTTATTAAATTCCTTTTCCCAGGATTCAAGGTAAAAGTAAAATCAGAAATTGCTGGATGAATTCAGCAGCATCCTGAAAAAGGATCACTGGACACAAAATGTTAACTCTGCTTTCTCTCCACAAATGTTGCCAGATCAGTTGAGTTTCTCCAGCATTTCCTGTTTTTGTTTCAGATTGCCAGCATCCACAGTTCTTTATTTTATTCATGTTAAGAGTGCTTATTTCTACAATTTCGTTTGGTACACTTCCTTTCTTTTATAAATCAGGGCATTTGCATAATTCATTATTTTTCTTAAATGTTTCCATACTTCAATCAACATTGTACATATTACAACATGGGGTAAATCCCTCTGCTAATTTAAACCCAGCACACAGAAAAGATTCACCCCCTGCTCTAATCTGTGAAAATTCAAGAGGCAAAGAACTATAGTATCCCAAAAGTCACTATTTAATGTAAATTTAACAACTTTAATTTTTTAAAAGTTTAACAGAGAATAATTAACTAACAAGTATTTACAACTGATTTATCTAAATCTATGTTATACCTTCCTCTCTACAATACCAGTCCAATAAATAGATAGATAGACATTTGGGGGCTTGGGTCCGTGATCTGAACTAGATTAGACTTGAATATATTTGGGGGTACGAAAAATCCCAGCAGATTTAAACACTTGCAGGTTAGTGTCCTAGATCTTTAAATAAAATGCAAGTGAGACAATTTGTTTAATTTTGTTGACTTATGGTTGATTGAATTAAAAGTGAGAGAAATGGCTCTTAAAATTGCTGAAGAGGTTCTGGGATTTGAAGATGGTTCTCTAATTTGCCAAGAAAGTTCAGAAGGAAAGAAAAAGGCCATACATTTAGAATGAGCAAAGAAGCTAGATTTTGGTTTAACCAGGGACAAAAGTAAAGCTGAAATTGTAAGGGAATTACTCAAACACTTAGGTGTGTCGAGAAACAGACAAGTGCAGTAGTGGGAGAAAAACCTAGATTACAATTGAGGAAAAAGGAGTTAGAAGACAAGCATAGAGAGAGAGGGATAGAGAAAGAGAGAGAGATAAAACCCCCGTTTAAGATTTACAGAAAGATTCAAATTTCAAAACCAGCCAGCTATGGAATTTTCTCCTGGTATTTTCCTCTGTAGATTTGCTCTCCAGATCAGTGTCGATCTTTTTCCCTGTGCGAGCTCCTCCTCCAGGCAGCTACTTCTCAGAGAATTCTTACAGCAGCCTACATCTGTTAGTCTTTTGGCAGTTCTTCTCCAACTGTTCAATTTCTTTTTGGTTTTAAACCTCAAAGCATCAAATTGTTTCATTGGTGTTAATATTGTCAAAATATTAAATTCAGACTTGATTGAAGTTTGGTATTTTGGGGCATAAATTAAACTGATTGGCTAAATTTGATTTTTTTTTGTCTACAAGCAACCAGCTACACTAGCTGTTCGACCAAATCTTACATTGTTACCTTGTTCAGAATACTTTGTGCTGTGTCAGGTAGTTCTGCTAGCTTTTAACTTTCTAAACATAACATACACATACACAATAACTGGTTTAAAGTAGCCTTATGACAATAGTGAGCTGCAACAATTGTTCTTGCTCTATTCCTGTGTCGGTAAAGCAACTATCATCAGAGCTCTTAATCTTTAATGTTGCATGACAACACTGAGGTGAAGTATATGCATTTAATCAAAAGGGACCGATATTCTTTAGGATCATTTCCAGGTCCAAAAGGAGCACTGTAATTGAACTAGTCATTTTCAATGGTGAGTAAACTTTTAGAAACATTTATTCAGGGTAGAATTAATGGTCACATGGAAAAGGTGGATCGATTCAGAAGAGTCAGCATTGATTTATTAAGGGAAAATTATGTCTAACTACTTGCTGGAGTTTTTTTAGGTTGGTGAGAGAAGACTTTTGTGTGGTATACATAGAGTCATAGAGATGTACAGCATAGGAACAGACCCTTCGGTCCAACCCGTCCATGCTGGTCAGATATCCCTATCCAATCTAGTCCTACCTGACAGCATATCCATCCAACCCTTCCTATTCGTATACCCATCCAAGTGCCTTTTAAATGTTGCAATTGTACCAGCCTCCACCAGTTTCTCTGGCAGCTCATTCCATACACATACCACCCTCTGCGTGAAAAAGTTGTTCCTGAGGTCACTTTTATATCTTTTCCCTCTAGTTTTGGACTCACCCCGCCACAGAGAAAAAAAACTTTGTTTATGTATCCTATCCATGCCCCACATGATTTTATAAACCTCTATAAGGTCACCCCTCAGCCTCCGACGCTCCAGGGAAAAAAGCCTCAGCCTATTCAACCTCTCCCTATCACGCAAATCCTCCCACCCTGGCAACATCCTTGTAAATCTTTTCTGAACCCTTTCAAGTTTCACAACATCTTTCCGATAGGAAGGAGACCAGAATTGCATGCAATATTCCAAATGTGGCCTAACCAATGTCCTGTACAGCCGCAACATGACCTCCCAACTCCTATACTCAATACTCTGACTAATAAAGGCAAACATACCAAGCACCTTCTTCACTATCCTATCTTACTGTGACTCCACTTTAAAGGAGTTATGAACCTGCACTCCAAGGTCTCTTTGTTCAGCAACACTCTCTAGGACCTTACCATTAAGTGCATAAGTCTTGCGAAGATTTGCTTTCCCAAAATGCAGCACCTTGCATTTATCTGAATAAAAGTCCATGAAATTTGTGTTCTATTAGCCTTCAGATAATCATTTCATCTTATCAAATCATTCCAAAAGATGAGCATCAGAAGCCAATAGATCTCATTGAGCCAGAATTTCAAGCCATGAATCAACAGATCAGAAACCAACAAGTGTAACATCGATACAAAATAATGAAGGGAGTCAAAAAAGCAGCAAACTGTAGGCCAGTTTGATTAACATCAATATTACTGGTATCATGGCTAGACTGTCAATCCAGAGACCCAGGTAATGTTCCGGGGACCTGGGTTTGATTCCTGCTATGGCAGATGATAGAATTTGAACTCAATAAAAATCTGGAATTAAGTGTCTATTGTTGTTGGAAAGATTGTTGAAAAAATCCATCTGGTTCACTAATGTCCTTTAGGGAAGGAAAGTGCCATTTCTTACCTGGTCTGACCCATATGTTACTCCAGACCCACAGCAATGTGGTTGATTCTCGGGATGGACAATAAACGCTGGCGTAACCTGTGGCAGCACTATTCTGTGCTTGAATTTTTAACAACATTAAAAATCTATTAAAGGAAATCTATTATAGAGGAAATTATAGCACAGCAGTTTGAAAATCTTAATGTAATCAAGGAGCGGCAACATAATTTTGTGAAAAGAATGATGTTTTACAAATGTGTTAGAGCTCTTAAAGAATGTAACAAGTAGGGTGGATAAAGAGAGACCTGTAGATGTTGGGTATTTAGATTTCCAAATACCAATCAATACCACCCTCCTTTGATAGAATGAGTGCATGTAAATTTGCAAGATAAAGTAAACACAGGGAAGTGTGTACTTGTCCATTTTGTCCATGAAAACCAGAAAAGCAGAATATTGTTTTAATGTAGTGAGCCATGAAATATTGCAGTATTAAAGGATCTTTGTGTCTTTGATATGAATCATAAGAAGTTAGCATGCAGTTACAACATGTAATAAGGAAGACAGATTGAACATTAGCCTTCATTACAAGAGGAATGAGTTACAAGAGTAGTAAAACCTGGCTATATCTGTAAATGGCATTTGTGAGATTTCACCGTAGTACTGTCTGTAGTTAAGGTCAGAGCCAGTTCTCTGGGCTGATTCCTGGGATGAAGAGATCAGCTTTATGAGGAAGGATTGAACAGTTTGGGCCTATACTCAGAAAAATGAGAGGAGATATTATTGAAATATAAAAGCTTCTGAGGGGCTTGAAAGACTAAATGATGAGTGGATGGCTCTCCTTGTGTGGAAATCTAGAACCAGTACCACAATTGAAAAATAAGGCAGAGATGAGGAAAAATTTCTTTTTTCAGAGGGTCATTAGTCTTTAGAGTTCTCTCTGCCAGAGAGCAGTGGAGGCTGAGTCATTGAAATATATTCGAGGCTAAGTTAGATAGATGTTTGATCAACATAGAATCCTCACAGTGTGGAAACAGACCATTAGGTCCAACAAGTCGACATCGACTCATTAAAACATAACCGATCCAGACCCATTCCCTACCCAATACACCTAGCCTATACATCCCTTGGCACTATGGGCAATTTAGCATAGCTAAATCACCTAAACTTCACAACTTTGGACTGTGGGAAGAAACCAGAGCACCTGGAGAAAACCCACACAGACAATCGCCCAAGGCTAGAATCAAACCCAGGTCTGTGGTGCTGTGAGGCAGCAGTGCTAACCACTGAGACACCTTGCTGCCCCATGAGCAGGTTGGCCTCTGCTCAATGCTGTCCAGAACCCTTGAAGGGGAGTCAAGGGTTATTCGTGGTAGGTAGTAAAGTGAAGTTAAAATGGTTTAGCGAATTTTGAGAAGATTTATAGCTCAGGTTAAGGTTCTGAATGTAGGTTTGCTCACTGAGCTGGAAGGTTCATTTCCAGACATTTCATCATGCTATCAGGGTAACATCTTCAGTAGACCTCCGGACGAAGCACTGTTGATAATTCTTGCGTTCTATTTTTATGTTTGGGTGTCTTTGGGTTGGTGATGTTTTTTCCTGTGGTGACATCATTTCTTTTGGTGATGTAATTTCCTGTTCTTTTTCTCAGGGGGTGGTAGATGGGGTCTAACTTGATGTGTTTGTTGATGGTTATCAAATCAGCTATGACCTGTCTGAATGGCTTGTGGGGGGTGGACTGCAGGCTGAACATATATTTCTATTCATGTTTCTTATGATCCCATGACCTTATTTGTTTGCTTGAAAACACTACTCCAGAAATATACACCGGAGGTAGGAATTAGGGAGTGAATTAGAAGAGAATGTGTGTGTGCATGCAAAAGCAAGTGTAAACTAAAATTAATCTTGGACTAATGACTTCTGAGTACATAAATTGCTTTTGGAACTTGCTCTCAATAGATGACACAAATGGGAGATGCATGAGTTTGTTTGCAGGGAGAAACCTCTGTAAATGATGTTATATTGTTGATGTAGCCAGGGCTGTTCATGCAGCAGCATGATATGGCTGTCAAGAACTCTCAGATATTGATGAATGATTGTGTCAGGCAGCTGGCAACTCCTCATTCTCCTCAGGCTGCTTCTGTTGCTTTTCCTGATCCTCTCAATGCCCTTGAGATCTTTGTTCTTCAGTCAAAGTTGGGCAGCAGAAGGGTACTATTGCAGAGATCTTAACTGTAATAGTACCCTTTCTCTAGAGTGATACAGGCATCTCAAGCATGCCTACAGTGAGCTAATCCTGTGGTTAATAATAATGCTGCCTGACTTCATTATAGCAGCAATCAACTTGCATCCCCATTCTCAATACTTCTCACCTAACTAGCACTGTGACTGGAGTTGTTTTTTGAAAAAAAAAAGATTGTTTGTGGGATATGGACATCACTGGCTAGACTAGCATTTGTTGTCCATAGGACACATAAGAGTCAACCACATAGTTGTGGAACTGGAGTCATACATAGGCCAGACCAAGTAAGGACAACAGATTTTCTTCCCTGAAGGACATGAGTGAACCAGGCAGGTTTTTAATGTCAATTGACAATGGTTTCATAATCACCATTAAGCTCGCATTTTTTAAATGTTGTATCCAAGTGTCACCATTTGCCATGGTGAAGCCATTGTATGGCAAACAACCTGCGTAAGTCTCCATTAGTATTCCGGCTCTATTAAATGCAGAGTTGATCATTTTTGTTGGCCTTGTTACTCTTTGAGAAGAGTAAAGAAGCAGACTAGAGACAGGTGAACGTAAAAAGTGGAGGGAATGAAGAAGTGCTGTAAGGAGGTCAAAGGAAATTAGTTATTGAAATAACACAAGAAGGAAATAAGAGAGAATAAAAGGTGTCAGGCAGAATTAGGAAAATAAAGAGGGCAATGAAACAGAATGAAGTATAAACAGGCTCAGGAAAAAAAAGCACAAAAGAGATCTCATTGTGCTGGAATATTGATTTGAATCACTGTCATGACTGTAATAATATAACCTGCTACTAAACTCGCAAAGGGAATTGGGGATGGGATTGCAGTCTGTTCTTTCACTTCTGAAACCTAGGTTTGAATCTGATCCAGACTGATGAGTTGAAACTCTCTCTCTGCTAAGTGAAATGAATAATTACACTTGAAGATTCTGCAGTGAAAGTTAAGGTACAAAATAGCAAGGTCAAACAAAGCAGAGTTAAATTTAAAGCTGTTTATGTTGGTAAAAATGAGGCTTCTAATTGTGTTAAACCTGACCTGGCAGCACAGGCTGCTGATGTTGAAAATAGAGAAGGAATCTTAACATGAAACATCCCCATGTTGAGGCAATGAATATTCCTAGTTTTAATAAGAAGATAAAAGTGATGAAATGCAGGGAAATGCATTTCCTATCCTGTGAACATCTATCTTAATGGCACTTAACATGTTGCTGTTATTTTATTGTATGTAACTTAATGATGCCAGCTAAGAGCTTTTTTAATGGTTCCTAATTTTTAGTGCCATTGTTTTCCATTCTATCCAGTTAATTTCCTGTTGGGACTATTTTCTCTTAATCTGAGTTGGAACACTTATCTGAGGAAGTGAGACTTTCAGGTGGAGCGTTGCGCCTGAAATGTTTAGCGTTTGGAATTGCCTCAGGGGACTGAGGACAGATTATGAATGGAGACTTCAATAAAAGCTCCATTGCACAATCAGTTAACCCACTCGACCATGAGGAAAACCAAAAAAATAAGTTGTCCTCCCCAGGAAATTGAAACATCGGTTGTGACAGTGTTGAAACTAAGGCTTTCCGAGCTTTATCCAACATCTGTTACAGCTGACCTTTGAATACATGTCAATGACATTGCAAAATATTTCTTAGCAATAAACATCATTGTGGAGGCCAGCAAAAAAATACAGAATGTTGATAAATGAATAAATAAAAAGGTGACATTATTATCATCTCAGTCTGTACACTGGCTGAATCTGGCCTTGAAGCTTCTTATCAACCTTTTAGCCTGCTGAATAACAAACTACAAGGACACTGTCCTGTCAACGATGCCTTCTCTGTAGCAATAAAGATATCAACAGCTACTAATTTTAATGTCAATGTTAGCTCCCAGGCTACAATATGGTAGCTCATACTCATTAATCATCCACGTTTTATGTAGACATTCAACATTCCAGACTGAACTCACTTGACTTTTTGAATGAAGATTAGTTCCTATATTTCTTTGTTTATCTAAAGATGCTCTCTCCAGAGGATCAAAGTTCCACTGTTCTGGGTGGGAGGGAACACTGTGAGATCAGGAATGCCTTGCCACAGCATGTAGGAGAGTTTCAAATTCCTGGAGGACAAACTAACACAAATGTTGACTTAGATCGGTAGGGCAGGGGATTCTAAGGTGAGCGCGGGGGCTCCAAATGGGGTCTTAAGCTGAAACTGTGAGGTGGCAAGCTCTGGAACTATGACTGAGTTATAACAACTGCCCAAGCAGACAGACCCTTGCACTTACTCACAAGCCCCTCACTCTTACAGGTTTCCTTTCCCTCCACTCTCAGTTCACAATGAGCAGATTGCAATAATTTTCAAGCTTCCAAATGGAGTCATGGTAGAGGAAAGTGTTTGGGAAGCATTGTGATAGAGAGAGAAAGAGTTCCAACTAAAACTGTTGAGAGAAGGGAACTGAAAGAACAGAAGAGATAGACTCTTGGTAGGTGAAAGGCTCAACCTGCTGAGCTTATCTTGAACATATGGAGGAAGGAATGCCCAATGTCTCTGATACGTAGAGGACTGTCAGTGAGCAGGCACCAGCTAAGCTCTGTGTAGGAGATGAGCTTGATCACAGGGATATAGTCAAGATGCTAAGATAGGCATCGCTAAAGATCAAACAAGACTGAAGCAGAGCTTGGGGGCAAGGTCAAAGTACTGCAGAAATCAGAAACACAAGTGGAGATCACTGGGAAACGCTCAGCAAGTTTGGCAGCATCTGCGGAGAGAAAGCAGAGTTAACATTTCCACTCCAGTGATTTTTCTTCTGAGCTGCTTGAACATGGGAAAAGGTAAGTATACAGTATATGCTTAAGAAAGGGAGGGGGAGGGGAGGAGAATAAATGAAAGATGGACATGAAGTCCAGAGAGAGAAAAACAGATGGGCAGACAAAGGATGGGCAAAGATCAATCTGGGAGAATGAATAGCTGGTAATAGTGACCAATAGTAGTTGACAATGGATTTTATGCGGTAGCAACCCATTTGATAACAAGGCCTGGTGTGTGGGAGTTGGGATAAAAACATGGGAAAAGGTTCTCAAACGCTAAAATTCTTGAACTCGATACTAAGTTGTGAAGGTTGCAGAGTCCCCATCTGGAAACTGAGATGCTGTTCTTGTGCTGAGCTTCAATGGAGCACTGCAGCAAGTCTGAGATGTTGAACCAGGGAGCATGGTAGCCTGTTAAAATGGAAGCACAAAATCAGTTATGCGAGATGAAGCACAGCCTGGGCGACTGCTTTGAAGAATGCTTACATTCTTTAGGACTCTAGTAATCAATCAGCTCTGTCTCAGTTTTGTGTAAGATATGAATCCATGAGTACAACTATGTCAGGCAGTCTCTGAGACAGTCTTCCAATTTTGGCACTCACCCCCAGATTGTAGTAAAGAGGTCTTTGCAGCATCACCAGGGCATTGTTTGCCATTGTTATTTCCAGTGCCTTAATCAATGCCAGGTAGTCCTTTATTATTCCTGGTTTCATTCCTTTATCCCTATTCCAACCATTGATACAACTTAATGGCTTGCTAGGCCATTATAAACTGCATTTTAGAGTCAACTACATTGCAATGATCTGGAGTCAGATGTAGGCCTGACCAAATAAGGATGACAATTATCTTCCATCAAGGAAATTAGTGAGTGAGATGTATTTTCATAACAATTGCTTCATGGTCATCATTAGATTTTTAAATCTAGTACTTCTATTGAATTAATTTCACCATGGTGAGATTTGAACACCTTTCCCAGAACATTATCTGGATCACAAATCCAGTGACAATACCACAAGGCTATCACCTCCACTTGTAAGCCTGACGAAATGTCATCTTCAAATAGAGGATGGTCAATGTTGACGATAACCCACCGAATGCAAAGAATTTCTTTTGAATCATTTTCTTCAGTCTGCAACTCAGCTCTCCAATGTGCAACTTTGCAGGTTTGTCATCCAAAATGTTATTAATTCCAGCCAACATGTCAGTATTAAACCTTGATGCCACAGCAATGCCTTTATTTTCCATTATGACAGATAACAGCCATAATTTTGACTTAAATTATGTATCTTACAACAATAACTTGCAATTATACAGCACCTTCAATGCAGTTACAAGTTCTCATAGGGCTTCTCAGGACCATTATCTGACTAAATTTTATCCTCTCCCACATGAAAATATTCGCTCAGATTATCGAAATCTTAGGCAAAGTTGCAGCTTTTAAGGAATGACTGAAAGGAGGGAAGAGATAGAGAGGCAGGGATGTGTCAGGAGAGAAAAATGAAGAAAGATCTTAAAATTTGCAGCACACAGGGATCAAGATATCCTTTTACATGAGTCATATATTTTACATAGTTGTTACTCCTGGCTAGAGACTCTGTAGTCCAGTCAAATGTTTTCAGTGTTCAAAGTATGTAATGTTCAGCTGAGTTGGGATTCTCTGCATTCATTTGAGGGGATCAGAGGGAGGTCCTTCCATTTCTGCAGCATGCATGATGGAAGTACAGACCCTGAGCCATTCCAAGGTACACAAAAGGATCCTGACATTCTGCAGGTGTGGGGAGAAAGTGTGACCATAGACATAAAGTAAGAGAACCAGACAACATTCTCCAACGTCACTGTTCTCTATTCCCCCACCCGTTTGCTTGAGACATGACACATAATCCTGTTACCCTCTATCTGCCCCCCACCCCGTTGTGAGAGTAGCCAGTGTGTCCCAGCTACAGGTGGTTGCAAAGTCAGCATAAAAGCTTGGTTTGTGCATCCAGTTTCCTGCTTCAAGAAGTGATCACATTAAATGTGCATTAAAACAAATGCATAACTTCTATTCCAAACAAAAGTGCATGGATAAATCCTTCTCAATCAATATAGTACTTTGCATAGAGGAAGCAGTGACCTTCCAGTCAGCTGGTACATTAAAACACTTTAAATAAAACATGTACATGTAGCACAGTGCCGTTGCATTGTTAGTTTCAACAGATCTGCAAAGATAATGATTGAGAATGTAAAGTCAGCTTTCTCTTTAGCTTTTCCAGCCTGCCCCATCATATCTAAGGTATAGTCTAGATTAGAGTGGTGCTGGAAATGCACAGCAGGTCAGGCAGCATCCAAGGAGCAGGAAAATCGGTGTTTTGGGCAAAAGCCCTTCATCAGGAATCCCCATGAAGGGCTTTTGCCCAAAACGTCGATTTTCCTGCTCCTCGGATGCTGCCTGACCTGCTGTGCTTTTGCAGCACACTCTAGTCTAAACTCTGGTTTCCAGCATTTGCAGTCCTCACTTTGCCTTATATCTAATGTATAGCCTTCATTCAGCAATGTTTCCCACTCAGCCCTCTCTCCAACCACTAAAATCAGAGTCCTGTGTCCAAACTAATAGGGCTTTGGAGGCAGAGCATTGTACAAGGTATTGAAAGGATGCTACTGCACCTTCCCATTCACAGCTGTCAGATTCCCTTCTGGGAGAATATAACAGAATCATTTTAATCTTGCCTTATTGTAATGGAGCTGCCAGTAATCCTTTCCCCTTTATCCCCACCTCTCCTCTACCCTTCCCCTGCTGTGATTGGAAGTTCCAGTCTGGAGGTCAGAGAGGCGTCATCTTTGTGATGGCTGTTCTGCATGAATGGAGTAGCTTGTGATGCGTATGTACCTCCCTTGCTGCATTGTTTGGTGTATATGTGAGGCATCACAAGACAGCAATAAAACCACAACGTACTTTGGCTCGAAGATTTCAGAGATCTTGTGAGAATATGATGCCACGAGCACTGCAGACATGCTGGCTATGTGGGAATTGTTACCAGCTGACCTTGATTCTCCGTTGGACTCAGGATCTGTATCTCCAGTCAGACATAAATTCAGCTTATTCCCCACCCCACCAAAGAAATCCTCCCATATTGAATTTAGTGTTTTAGAAACCAAAAGAGAGTGCAGTCAATTTCCTATTGAAATTCCCTATATGTTGATGAAACTTTGAGTTCTGGCCTGACCCTGTCACTCAATAAATACTTCTCTTACTTATTTACTATCCTGAATGGCCTCCTGGCCCTCACTCTCTCCTGCTATTTCTGCTGATTTCCCTCAGTATCAGTATTGATGTCCCCATTTTACCTCACAGCCCCTCACTATCCAGGCCCCAATGCATTCACTTTCCTCCTGATCGAGGCCAAATGCACTGCAACATTCCTGACCATTCCAGCTTAGCAAAGAAATGATATAGTCCCCAGCCTTCATCTATCAAAGCCCATGCTACTACATCAGACTCCCAATGACTAGTTCATCCTTTGCACAATACCACCAAATAAATCCCTAGACATCTTATTGGGATTGTATTATAGACCTCCTAATAGTCAGAGGGAAATTGAGAAACAAATTTGTTAGGAGATCTCAGCTATCTGTAAGAATAATAGGGTACATGTATGCCAGAGGAAGTGTGGAGGCTAGTGCAATTGCAACATTCAAAAGGCATCAGGATGGGTATATGAATAGGAAGGGTTTGGAGGGATATGGGTTGGGTGCTGGCAGGTGGGACTAGATTGAGTTGGGATATCTGGTCGGCACGGACGGGTTGGACCGAAGGGTCTGTTTCCGTGGTGTACGTCTCTATGACTCTATGACATGAACTACCAGCAGTAGGGTTGACCTGGATAGAATTTTTCCCACTGCTGGAAAGATTGTGGCCCAGGGCCTGGAACAGAGGAGTACCTCAGGGCCCTATAACTGGTCTCTGGGGCTCCAGAGGATGCCTGGGTTTAGGTCATGGAGATGGAGCCACTGTGTTTGGAGGTGAGCCTTTTGTTCAGATCATGGTCAGGGTCACTCTGCTGGGGCTGGGGTTAGGGCAGCTGTACTTGCATTGGGAACAGGGGTATGGCCCTGAAATTGGATTGAAGGTAAGGACAGGGCCCTGGGCCAGGAGCAACACCAGGACACTGATTATTGTCCCTGATGCTGCTGTGACCCACCTTTAACTCACCAACATCTTACTCAGGTTTACTGCTTAAGTTGCCATGTGCACAATGCCATGTGTTTCAGGATAACCATTCCCCTTTGCCAGTTGCCCACTGCTGTGTCCTTCTAGTACAGGGTGCCTCCTTTTCCATTCGTCAGTTTTACTTGAAGAAGACCCAGGATCACAATATGCCTTCCTTGTCTTGGAAGTACTTTGAGAGACCAACTCAGTGGAATCATAATTTAAAGCTCCATCACTATCAGGACCAAGCAGCATACATACCCTGAAATCTAGAAAGAAGTTGCATGGTACAGGGCTGTTACAGGCATATAAGAACAAGGGAACATGAGTAGACAATTCAGCCCAATCAAGCCTGTTCACCTTGTCAATTCAATCAAGATTATCAAACACTTTAAGACCATTTAACCAATGCATCATCATATCCATGCACACCATTGATAATCTGAAATCCATCAATCTTTATCTTAAACAAATTCAAACACTGAGCTTCCACTGTCCTCTGTGGCAAAAACTTCCCACCATTTGTAAAACAAATTTTTCTCATCTTGTACCTACGTGACAGCTCATTATTTTTAAATTGGGGCCCTCAGGTCTAGAATTCTCAACCAGGGGAATCATCTCACTTGCATCTACATTGTCTATTCCTTTAAGTATTTTGCAAATTTCAATCAGGTCACCTGTTATCCTTCTAAATTGTGATCGAGGACCTGAAATGTCAAGTTCAGTAAGTGGGCAAAAGTTAATTGGGGAAGCTAATTTCATTCCAGTGCGTTTCACTTCAGCAGCGATGCTTAATGCATGCAGATAAACTTCTTGACAAGAAGGTCCACCTGCTTTCTCTTGTTGTTAATCGTTAAAATTCAACCTGATGGTGAGAATCTGGTACTTTCTGCATCTCACAACTGGCATTGTTCTCTTTAACTCCAGGACTAGAGTTTCCCACCCATTTTTGTATATTGTACTGAAGGCAGAAGCACATGCAAGAGTGTGCTCTAACATCGGGATAGATCACTTTCGTTACAAGGCACACAACAAAAACCATCAAGCTGTTAGAAAATGTGGAAATGGCTAGTTTGATAAATGGACGGGTGTGCAATTTCACAGGTAATCCAGAAACACCTCTAAATGAACTCTACCAAAATAGGTACAAGAAATGGACTTGGGGAAACAGACAGAGGAAACACCCCTCTCAAAACTTACGCAAGGTGGAGGAAGCAAGGATCTAGCACAGCTTTAGAGAATTACAGGTTTACTAGAAAGGAGCTCAGAAATGGACTGAGGAGAGCCAGGAGGGGGCATGAGAAAGGCTTGGCAGGAAGGATTAGGGAGAACCCAAAGGCATTTTACTCAAACGTGAAGAATAAGAGAATAATCAGGGAGAAGGTAGGGCCACTCAGGGATAGCGCAGGGAACTTGTGCATGGAGTCTGAGCTGATAGGGGAAGCACAAAATGAGATTTTTGCCTTTGTTTTCATGAAAAAGAGGGACCTTGTTGTGAATGAGAACTTAGAGGAACTGGGAAACAGGCTTGAACAGATCAAGATTGATGAAGTTGACATGCTGGAAATTTTGGCAAACATTAAGATTGATGAATCCCTAGGGCCAGACCAGATTTACCCCACATTATGAAAGAGGAGTTTGCTAAGCTGCTGGCGAAGATCTTTGCTTCCTCACTCTTCACAGGAGTCGTACTAGAGGATTGGAGGGAGGTAAATGTTGTTCCTCTTTTAGAGTCATAGAGATGTACAGCATAGAAACAGACCCTTCGGTCCAACTTGTCCACGCCGACCAGATATCCCAACCCAATCTAGTCCTACCTGCCAGCACCCTACCCATATCCCTCCAAACCCTTCCTATTCATATACCCATCCAAATACCTCTTAAATGTTGCAATTGTACCAGCCTCCACCACATCCTCTGGCAGCTCATTCCATACACGTACCACCCTCTGCATGAAACAGTTGCCCCTTAGATCTCTTTTATATCTTTCCCCTCTCACCCTAAACCTATGCCCTTGAGTTCTGGAGTCCCCCACCCAGGGAAAAGACTTTGTCTATTTATCCTATCCATGCCCCTCATAATTTTGTAAACCTCTATAAGGTCACCCCTCAGCCTCCAACGATCCAGGGAAAACAGCCCCAGTCTGTTCAGCCACTCCATACAGTTCAAATCCTCCAACCCTGGCAACATCCTTGTAAATCATTTCTGAATCCTTTCAAGTTTCACAGCATCTTTCCAATAGGAAGGAGACCAGAATTGCATGCAATATTCCAAAAGTGGCCTAACCAATGTCCTGTACAGTCGCAACATGACCTCCAACTCCTGTACTCAATACTCTGACCAATAAAGGAAAGCGTACCAAAAGCCTTCTTCACTATCCTATCTAGCTGCGACTCCACTTTCAAGGAGCTATGAACCTGCACTCCAAGATCTCTTTGTTCAGCAACACTCTCGAGGACCTTACCATTAAGTGTATAAATCCTGCTAAGATTTACTTTCCCAAAATGCAGCACCTCATATTTATCTGAATTAAACTCCATCTTCCACTTCTCAGCCCATTGGCCCATCTGGTCCAGATCCTGTTGTAATCTGAGGTAACCCTCTTTGCTGTCCACTATACCTCCAACTTTGGTGTCACCTGCAAACTTACTAACTGTACCTCTTATGCTCGCATTGAAATCATTTATGTAAATGACAAAAAGTAGAGGACCCAACACCGATCCTTGTGGCACTCCACTGGTCACAGGCCTCCAATCTGAAAAACAACCCTCCACTACCACCCTCAGTCTTCTACCTTTGAGCCAGTTCTGTATCCAAATGGCTAGTTCTCCCTTTATTCCATGAGTTCTCCCTTTATTCCATGTTTGCCGACCTCCAGTCTTCCGGCACCTCACCTGTGATTATCGATGATATATCTCATCAAGAAGCCCAACAATCACTTCTCTAGCTTCCCACAGAGTTCTCTGGTACACCTGATCAGGTTCTGGGGATTTATCCACCTTTAACCGTTTCAAGACATCCAGCACTTCCTCCTCTGTAATCTGGACATTTTGTAAGATGTCACCATCTATTTCCCTACAGTCTATATCTTCCATATCCTTTTCCACAGTAAATACTGATGCAAAATATTCATTTAGTATCTCCCCCATTTTTGTGGCTCCACACAAAGACTGCCTTACTGATCTTTGAGGGGCCCTATTCTCTCCCTAGTTATGCTTTTGTCCTTAATATATTTGTAAAAACCTTTTGGATTCTCCTTAATTCTATTTAACAAAGCTATCTCATGTCCCCTTTTTGCCCTCCTTTAATCCCACTTCAGTATACCCCTACTTCCTTCGTACGCTTCTAAGGATTCACTCGATATATCCTGTCTATACCTGACATATGCTTCTTTCTTTTCCTTAACCAAACCCTCAATTTCTGACAGGAATATACTTTCTCTGGATTCTTGTTGTCTCATTTCTGAAGGCTTCCCATTTTCCAGCCGTCCCTTTACCAGCGAACATCTGCCTCCAATCAGCTTTTGAAAGTTCTTTGCCTAATACTGTCAAAATTGTCCTTTCTCCAATTTAGAACTTCAACGTTTAGATCTGGTTTCTCCTTTTCCATCACTGTTATAAAACAAATAGAATTATGGTCGCTGGCCCCAAAGTGCTCCCCCACTGACACCTCAGCCACCTGCCCTGCCTTATTTCCCAAGAGTAGGTCAAGTATTGCACCTTCTCTAGTAGGTACATCCACATACTGAATCAGAAAATTGCCTTGTACGCACTTAAGAAATTTCTCTCCATCTAAATCTTTAAGACTACGGCAGTCTCAATCAATGTTTGGAAAGTTAAAATCCCCGACCATAACTACCCTATTATTCTTACAGATAGCTGAGATCTCCTTCCAAGTTTGTTTCTCAATTTCCCTCTGACTATTGGGGGGTCTATAATACAATCTCAATAATACGATCATCCCTTTCTTATTTCTCAGTTCCACTCAAATAACTTCCCTGGATGTATTTCAGGGAATATCCTCCCTCATTACAGCTGTAATGCTATCCCTTATCAAAAATGCCACTCTCCCTCCTCTCTCGCCTCCCTTTCTATTCTTCCTGTAGCATTTGTTTCCTAGAACATTAAGCTGCCAGTCCTGCCCATCCCTGAGCCATGTTTCTGTAATTGCTTTGATATCCTAGTCCCATGTTCCTAACCATGCCCTGAGTTCATCTGCCTTCCCTGTTAGGCCCCTTGCCTTGAAATAAATGCAGTTTTATTTATTAGTCCTACCTTGTCCCTGCCTACGCTGACTATTTGACTCACATCCGTTTTCAACTGTATCAGTCTCAAATTGATCTCTTACCGCACTGTCTCCCTGGGTCCCACACCCCCACCTTACTAGTTTAAATCTGCCCAAGCAGTTCTAGCAAATTTCCCTGCCAGTATATTAGTCCCCTTCCAATTTAGGTGCAAACCGTTCTTTTTCTACAGGTCACTTCTACCCCAAAAGAGATTCCAATGATGCAAAAATGTGAATCCTTCTCCCATACACCAGCTCCTCAGCTATGCATTCATCTGCTCTACCCTCCTATTCCTGCCCTCACTAGCTCGTAGCACTGGGAGTAATCCTGATATTATCACCCTTGAGGACCTCCTTTTTAAATTTCTGCTCAACTTTCTGTAATCTCCCTTCAGAATCTCTATCTTTTCCCTTCCAATATCATTGGTTCCAAAGAGGACAATGACCTCTTGCTGGCCCCTTTCCCCCATGAGAACATTCTGCACCCTCTCTGAGACATTCTTGATCCTGGCACCAGGGAAACAAAACACCATTCTGCTTTTTCTCTGCTGGCCACATAAATGTCTGTCTGTACCTCAGACTACAGAATCCCCTAACACAATTGATCTCTTGGAGGCCGACGTACCCCTCGTTGCATTAGAGCCAGTCTCAATACCAGAAACTTGTCTGTTTGTGCTGCATTCCCCTGAGAATCCATCATCCCAAGAATACATCACCCCCTACATTTTCCAAAACAGCAAACCTGTTTAAAATGGGTATATTCACAAAAGACTCCTGCCCTAGATGCCTACCTCTCTTACCCTTCCTGGAGTTACCCCATCTATGTGACTGCATCTGAGACTTTTCCCCCTTTCTATAACTGCTATCCATCACATACTGTTGCTGTTGCAAATTCCTCATTGCTTCCTTCTGTCTCTCCAACCAATCCAGTCAGTCTGATAAGATTCGCATCCAACAGCATTTATGGCAGATATAATCAGCAGCAACCCTTAAACTCTCTTTAAACTCCCACATCTGACAAGACGTACATATCACTGCAAAGGCCATTTTTGCTCCTTCACAATCTACAGACCCAGAAAATAACACCGTCTTATTCCTCTACAAAAACTACACCAGGTTAACTTAATAGCAAAGGCTTATATTTTAAGATTATTCAAGAGACTTATCTCCAAAAACATATAATCAAGAAATAACCCACTGTACTCACAAATGCAGCTTTTCTCTTGTACAAACTTAAAACAACAATTAACTTATCTGATTCTGTGCTGTGAACTTCACCCAAACAGGTTCCTCCAAGATTAGTTGTGAAATTCACTGTTTGTTAATTTTCCCAGATGCCCTCCAATGTCCAACGACTCATGAATTCAAAAACAGCCAAGGCAGTAACTGTGCAGGTTCTCTCTCTCTCTCTCGTTTTCCTCCACTGTCCTCATCATGTGCTTCTTTTGTCTGTTCTTCTCCCTTTTAAAACTGTTGTTGTTTTGACTTCTTTTTTCAAAGTTCCAAAACAATGCAACAACATATAAACCAGTAATTGCTGCTCCTGGAATTCGAGGAAAACACCTCCAGCACCTAAAATACCTCAAAAAAAGGAGCAGCTCTTACAGCCAGAAATCTTTCCCGTCCTTCATCTTGAATTACCCAGAATCCTGGCAAGAAGGGGAATAGGGAAATCCCTGGCAAATACAGACCAGCCAGTCTTACGTTTATGGTCAGCAAGGTTTTGGAAAGAATTCTGAGGGATAGGATATATGACTATTTGGAAAAGCATAGCGTTATTAAAGGCAGTCAGCATGGCTTTGTGAGGGACAGGTCATGCCTCACAAATCTTATTGCGCTCTTTGAGGAGGTGACAAGATAGACCGATGAAGGTCAAGCAGTGGATGTGGCATATATGGACTTCAGCTAGGCATTTGCTAAAGTTCCCCATGGTAGGCTCATTCATAAAGTCAGAATACAGGGAGATTTGGCTGTCTGGATTCAGAATTGATTGGCTGACAGAAGGCAGAGAGTGGTTATAGATGGAAGGTATTCTGCCTGGAGGTCAGTGGTGAGTGGTTTCTTGCAGGGCTCTGTTCTTAGGCCTCTGCTCTTTGTAGTTTTTAATAAATGACTTGGATGAGGAGGTTGAGGGGTGGGTAGTAAATTTGCCAATGACACAAAAGTTGGAGATGCCATTGATAGTATCGTGGGCTATTGAAGGCTACAGCGCAACATGGACAGGATGCAGAGCTGGGCTGAGAAATGGCAGATAGAGTTCAACCGGGATAAATGCAAAATGATGCATTTTGGAAGGTCGAACTTGAATGCTAAATATAGGATTAAAGACAGGATTCTTGGCAGTGTTGAGGAACAGAGGGATCATGGTGTTCAAGTACATAGATCCCTCAACGTTGCCACCCAAGTGATTAGGGTTTTTAAGAAAGCATATGGTGTTTTGGCTTTCATTAATAGGGGATTGAGTTTAAGAGCTGCAAAGTTTTGCTGCAGCTCTACAAGATCCTCATGAGACCACGCTTGGAATATTGTGTCCAGTTCTGGTCGCCCTATTATATGAAAGATAAGGACGCTTTGAGAGGGTTTACCAGGATGCTGCCTGCACTGGAGAGCTTGTCTTACAAAGAGAGGTTGACTAAGCTCGGACTTTTCTCTTTGGAGAGAAGGAGGAAGAGAGGTGACCTGATCAAGGTATATAAGGTAAAGAGATGCATAAATAGAGTCAATAGCCAGAGACTTTTTTCCCAGAGCAGGATTGACTGGCATGAGGTGTCATAGTTTTAAGATGTTAGGAGAAAGGTATAGAGGAGATGTCAGTGGTAGGTTCTTTACGCAGAGAGTTGTGAATGCATAAAATGAGTTGCCAGCTGTTGTGGTGGAAGCAGAATCATTAGGGACATTTAAGCAACTGCTGGACATGCACATGGACAGCAATGAACAGAGGGGTGCATAGGTTAGGTTATTTTATTTTTGATTAGGAATAATCCTCGTCAAAACATCATGGGCTGAAGGGCTTGTTTTCTGTTGTATTTTTCTATGTTCTAAAACACAGAATTTGTAACAATATAAATGGAGCAGAAACTCAACCAATCTATGCTCTATTCTAAATTGTACCTATTCTCTTCACCTCATTCAAATTCTGGTCTCCCTTCCCCTCACCCTACAAGCAATCTGGGAATTCCCAATAGATTATTTCCAGGTCAATAAGCAAGGCAATGCAAAATCAGGTTTCACTCTCAGCTCCCATGTGTTAATATTCAGAAACATTGGCCTAGATACAGATATGGTCAGTGAATAAGTAAACATCCCTGTAAAATTCCCTTATTCATGTTGCAACAGCGAGAATTTCAGCAAGCAAACATGAAGTAGGGCAGTACCTGCAGGAGATGGACAAAGAAGGACAAACTGAATTGGGGTTGGTTCAGAGAACAATGAAATTTCTTTGACTTTCCAATAATCCCAATTTGGGCAGTTAGAACTTCACTAAGATATGAGACCCTTCGTGAGGCATCATTAGAACAGGTTGCTGTGAAAATTGATTGAGCTTCAGTTTTAATTAGACAAATGGGGGCCATAGCAGGGTTTTCCATGGCTACATTTAGATTCTGTACAAATTAAACACTAAATTATTAATGAGGATAAAATTACAACCCAGGCAGCAAAGATTCTTTTAGGAGCCAATGTTTTATAAGATCACAGGTATTTATCTCATTCCAGTGGTAATTGTATAATGTTCAACCAGCAGGAGTTATACTTCCAACTGTGCCTTGCATTAGATTCAATGCATCGATGCTCCAGTGTGTGCTTGGGCAGATGTACAACGATTCCCTTCTGAGGCAACTGATGCCAGGAAAAATGTGGGCAGAGCTGCTACAAATGAATAGAGTCAAAAGCGAATTTCTGAAATTTTGCAGGAGACGCTGGGCACTTTGTATCTGTTGCTTCAGTCTAGACAGGAGTTATAGGATCATAGAATCCCTACAGTGTGGAAGAGGACCGTTTGGCCCATCAAGCACACACCAAGCCTCCAAAAAGCATCGACTCCCCGAATCGATCTATGTAACCCTGCATTTCCCATGGCTAATCCACCCAGCCTGTACATCCCTGGACACTATGGACAATTTAGCAAGGCCAACCCACCCAACCGACACATTTTTGGTCTATAAACTACAGTTACACTACAAAATGTGTTAAATTCAGGATTATTGCCTGTTAGAGGCGGTTTCAAAACTTTGTCTTTACAGGGTTCAGAAGTCAGAAATCCAACACAGCTAAACCTGAAGACTGATGAGAAGTTGGTTGAAGGGCATTAATTGGGTTTAGGTTAGGCTAATGAGTAAGTACTGAGCAATGTATCACACAGACTTCGACTGAGGCCCCTGTTTCTATTTTTTGATAATAATTCAAGCTTTCAATGCAAACAACACCAATTAGAAGGGACCAACTTAGTGAGACTGATAACAGCTAAGGACCTCAAAATTGAGCCAATGAAACCTGGAAAAGTGGAAAGTATGCGATTGAAGTGGCAGTTCAAATTCAGATAAAACAGGGAAAAAAAGCAGGTAATATTCTCTATAGGGCTAGATCTCTGAATTTTTTTAAAAAATGTAGTTTGAAGAGAGAAACCTGATTGAGGTTTCCAGATGAGGGCTGTACAATCTGAAAATCAACTCGCTTCTGAACTGATATTGTTCAAACAGCTCCATTGTATCCATAGACTCAGCAGTTCACAGACCAGTTCCCTCTGGAGTTGTAATTAACAAAAGAAATGGAAATGTCAGACGGTGCTGCCAAATCTATAGCGTCAAAATCGAGAATGCCATATCAAAAATGTACAGTGCTTCAGCCTGATCACACCATAGCTTTAGTTACTGATGCATAAATCAAGTATTCAAGCCACATAGCAGTCCACTGAAAAGCCACAAGAGTGATCCCTAGTGCCAGAGGATGGAATTGTGATAAAACACTGAAGAAATATAAGCAACCGTGAAGAGAGCTTGTATATAAGATAACAAACATACAGGTGAATCTAGAGCTGTTTCCAATCACATATTTCTTCAAATTAATGTGAGATTTTCTTCCTGGTATAAAGAGCACCACTTGCAACAGTTTCTGTGGAAAAGTGCAAAATTGCTTTTACATCATTCAAGAGACAGTTAATATATTTTAAAGAATTCAGACTGTTTCAGTAGTGTGACACGGTGGCTCAGTGGTTAGCTCTGCTGCTTCACAGCACCACAGACATCGATATGATTCCACTCTCGGATGACTGTGTGGAGATTGCGCATTCTCTCTGTGTCTGCATGGGTTTCCTTTGGGTGCTCCGGTTTCCTCCCACAGTCCAAGGTGTGATGGGTAGGTAGATTGGCCATGCTAAATTTCCCATTGTGTCCTGGTATATTGACCAGGGGAAATGCAGGGACAGGGTACATGGATGGGATGCTCTTTGGAGGGTTGGTGTGATCTAGATGGACTGAATGGCCTGCTTCCATGCTTTAAGGAATCTATTTTATGATTCCTAACCTGTATCTTTTGACTTCAAACTTACATTGCCACCTTTATATCAGCATGTATCTGACACTGCTTTGCATTAATGTGCCTCTGGTGGCATGATTGAATCATTATATTTTACAGCCTAGAAGGAGACCATTCAACCCATCAGAGTTCCCCCTCACCCTGTCTTTTTCCTGTGCTGCTCAATACCTTTTCAGATTTATTTTATATCCCTTTGAAAACTTATCAGCGACTGCATCTGTTTCCATATCTCTTCCAATGCAAATACCTCCATGTAAAATAACTCTGCTAACATCCTCTTCAGTTCTTTGGGTTAAGATCTTAGATTTATGCCTCTCATTACTAAATTGCCTATTGGTTAGAATCGTCTGACCTGATCAATACCGTACTTAATTCAGAATCAGCTGAATTTCCCAGTTGGAACAAACAGTGCATATTCAACACCATACTTTCACTTACCTACAGACTTCTTATAACTGATTGGACTGGGATGTGCTGTCAATAGAAAGCCATTTTAACATAGTGCCCTTTACAGGGGATCTGGGAGCTATGTGAACAGAATTAAAATGGTCCATCTCCAGTCAATTGGATTAAAAACAATTACTGAGAAGAACTGGTGGGTTGCCTTTTGAGGAAAGGTTAGACAGGCTAAACTTGTATCCTTTGGAGTTTAGAACTGTAAGAGGTGACTTGTCTGAATCATATAAGATCCTGAGAGGTTTGACAAGGTGAAGATGGAAAGATATTTCTTCTTGCAACAAAACTGAGACCAGGGATAACTGTTTAAAAGTAAGTGGTGCCAATTTAAGAGGGGTGAGGAGAATGTTTGTTTCTGTCAAAGGTCATGAATCTTTGGAACACTCTTACTCAAAAGATGATGGAAGCCGAGGCTTTGAATACTTTAAGACATGCATGAATGGATTTTTGATAAGTAAGGGAGTGAGAGGTTTTCAGGATAACGCAGAGGGAAAAAAAACAGGAAACAGCCAGCAATGTTTGGGAATGAATGTACTTGTTACACTGGAGCTTAGTTTTGAGATGTACAAGATGTATCGGATCACCTGAGTAAGGGGGAATGTGGAGATGAGGTTGCAATTAGATCGGCCATGATCTTATTAAATGTAGAGCAGTTTCAAGGGAACAAACAACACAATTTTGCTTCCAACTAATTATGTTAATGTGTTTACATGTAAGCCAGTGCTAAGTCATGATTCGAAAGCAAATTGAGAAGAGCGACAGTCAGAGAGAATGCTAAAAAAAGACAGAAACACATGAGTAATTTATTTTTAATATTTTAAAAACTCTCGCTATTCATGTCTATTTGTAAATACCACAGCACCATACTCTTCCACGTGTTTCAATGCTGATTCTCAGAGATATAGCAGTTTATCTCCAGAGCAGAAATCAGAAAGCAAAATTACTTCATTTCTGTTCTGAGTTGTACATGCACGTTGTACATGCACAATTCTCCAAGCTAGACCTTGTTGCTAATATATTCTTTTCTGTTTATATTCACTCATACCCCTCACAAAGAAGTATGAATTGTTGGCAGGTCCAGCATTTATTGCCTGTTCTTATTGCTGAGTGTTAATGGCCTCACCATCATTTTTTAGGTTAAATTTCTGTAAGCTCACATCTTAACCATTGGTTATTGCACATTTTCCAATATGTATAACATAGCAGTACAAATTATGTAAATACAACTTAACAAATAATCACAGTTGTAACAATTATTTAAGGTTCATGTGGATAAACCAAACAATTTCCAATACTTAAAACCTTATATCCATGGTGCTTCAGTAAAATTTAAATGAGGCCGTAAAGGGTCTAATGATGCATTTACTTGCCTCCATTAAATAGATGCCAGATTTTGTAAATGTACATTGGGTATTTAAACCTTGCTGGAGCATGATGATTCATCATGAAGTAATGTAAATGATGTTTTTCTTCACTGCCACTGTGGCTTCCTGGCATAGCTGTTAGTAACACTTGCTACTATTGCAATCTTTGAATGGAATCTGTTAGTTAAAAGTTTTCAATTGCAACATTTTTGAGGACATAAATTAAGTGCTTCAACTGAAATAAACCAAGATGCCTTCTCCCACATTGCGCTAATGAAAACCATATCCAGAAAGTAAAACGGTGCCACATGTGACAGAACCTTTCTAGCAAAGTCTGCATCAAAGCAGAGCAACTGGAAACATGGTGAAGATTTGCGTCCTGAATATGGTGTGTGCATGGGCAATTGGCATTGGAAGTAGGAGCCAAAGACCTATAGGTCTCTAAATAGTCAGAGACTGGACATACCCTGAAAGATGGGTGTTAAAGCTCCTTGGATATCCCGATGTATTGGCTGCGTGCTAACTGCCTGGGACTACCTGCCTCTGGGCCCTCAGAAACGTCTCCAACTCTGAGTTAGAAGCAGAGACCTCAGAGGGTTCCAAAGCACTTACCAATAATAATTAGCCAAGAAAGGTAAGAGGGGCTTAAATCTGATCTAACTCTTGATTCACATTGACCCCAATCACTCACATTGAGTCAATCAAATATGTGGCCTCATCAACCCTCACATCTGCAACAGATACCTGACACCACAACCACTCCCTCAACATTGACACTGATCAATACACCTCCACAGACCCATGACTGACAAGCAGAATCTCCCCCCACTGCAACCTCCCCCAAATACTGCAACCACCCCCAAACACACACACACACACACACACACACACACACACACACACACACACACACACACACACACACACACACACACACACACACACACACACACACACCCTTCCCATGGACACCTGGTCATTGACACCCTTCCTGGATACCTCTTCCTGCCTTCCACTCTCCCCTAAATATGATTCATTACTCTCTCCCAAACCACTCCTGAACAATTGACAACCTCCCCATCCATGGGACATTCAAATGACCCTCCTGACACCTGACCCAACCTATCATCTCACTTGTCACAGCCACCTCAGCACCTAGTACTTTATCCCTTTATCCAGCTACCACCTTAACTCTTTGACCTTTTCCCTGCCACTCACTCCCTGAACTGTTTACTTGGTATCCTATCTCTTACCCAACAACCTGCCATCCTTCCTTTTGACACCACTTATGTTGCATCCTGACCTGGAACATTAACTGCTCGTCAAGACTGACGCCCTATCCCAGCATCTGCCTGGCGCCCTGCCCTCTTACTCAGCTGCTATCAGACTTCCTCCTTACTGTCTTGCCAGCTATGGAGGTAGAAAGGCTAGGTGTTTTGGCTTTCACCACTGATCTTGTACTGGCCAGTTTTTTATGATGAGCCATCTGGTACAGGCCAGACTCAAGTGTGCCCTTAAAAATTGCTGACTGTTGTCAGTGAGATTCCAATTGGTCAGACCTGAGCTATTCATAATTGAAAAATCTACACTCATGTAAAGTAGAAACTGATCTGGTGAATACTCAGCTGTCATTGGCTCAGAATAGCGTTCACACAGCTGATGTAGACCAATTTCATCCTTTTTTTCTCATATTTGCATTGAATGTCTGAACTTTCATGTTTTATCAATGCACAAAACCCATGGAAATGTTGGAAAGATCAATGGATCAACTTCTATTTAAAATCTACTGAAGTAATTAACTATTTAAATGCAGCCTGACTCATTTTTTTTTTACCTTGGATCTTGCACATTGTGTTTTTACATCCCACTCCTGGTCTTCAGCACTTAATCAAGGTTGACATGTCAGATGGGCACTGATGGAGTTCAAGGCATTTACTGTGAGATAAATTGTTCAAACAAGTCTCTTTTTGCCACTTCAGATGAATTATTTAATTATATGTAATACCAATTATCATAGGACTGTCTTGAAGAGAGCTCTACCTGACATGCATCCCTGAACTACTTCTATCAAGATAAATTAAGAGGTTGTTGATCTTACTGCTGTGTATAAGACCTTGTGAAAAAGGTGCCTGCTGCATTTGTCTCCAAAATGCTAGTGACTACACTTCATAAGCAGTTCACTGGCTGAAAAGCATTTTCACACATGTGGAATGAATGGAAAACATTAGCTAAATATAAACTCTTTGTTTTTTTTCCATTCAGCAGAAGGAGCAACAATCACGCCAGAATAAGCAATAGAGAAAGCTTTTCCATTGAAATAAGGAACTGAATTTCATGGCTTCTGCACCAGTATAATTTGGATGTGGATGTGGATGTGGATGTGGATGTGGATAGGAACAGCAACATTCAAAAAGTGCAGCACATAGCCTTACCAGCACCATAACTCCATCCCCTCCCCACCCCACGCCCCCACCCCTGGACCTGTTTCTCAGTTTATGTTGTGAGTGCGGTGGATCGATACAGTGATTGTGTAAGATGGTCTCTCTGTCATTAATTTGATGAAGGACTTGCCACGACACACACGCACACGGACACACACCAAACTTCTACTTTCCTATTAACCCTACCCACTGAGCTCTCAAACCAGAACCCCATGCCCCAACCACCGCACTCATCAGCTTGTTAGGACCAACCATTCCTGGCCCACTGACAGCCAGACTTAAAGGGCTTATGCTCGAAACGTCGAATTCTCTATTCCTGAGATGCTGCCTGGCCTGCTGTGCTTTGACCAGCAACACATTTGCAGCTGTGATCTCCAGCATCTGCAGACCTCATTTTTTAACCAAAATCTAGCCTCTTAACCCTCTGTTCTTTGGGCACTGGCTATAGTCCCAGTCATGGCCACTTCTCAGAGTAGGCACTGTTGGAACTCTCAGGTTGGTGGTCATTCACAGGGTGGAACTATCTCCCAGATTGGGCATAAGTCTCACTCTTAACTAATTATCACCCTGCTGAGTTTAACATTGCTGCAAACTCTCTGGGTTCCCATCAACCCTTTAGGCTGAGAAGTGTTGGAGAATGGTAGCCACAGGGAATTTGGCTCCAGTAATGGGTTTCTGATACCGAGACTGGATCTAATATAACAAGAGGTATGTCAGGTTCCAAGTGATCAATTGTGACAGGGGGCTCTCTAACCAGAGGCACAAACAGATGATTCTGTGGCTGACAGTGAGAAATCAGAACAGTGTGTTGCCTCTCTGGAGCCAAGTTCAAGAATATCTCGGCGGGTGCAGAATATTCTCAAAGGGGGAGAGGGAGCAGCAGGAAGTTAGAGGGGGACCTAGAGAATTAGTGAGGAAAGTGATCAGTCTAAGACTGGAACAGATGGAGTCAGTCAAACAGACAAAGCAGGCAGGAACAAAGTAAAGAATGAGGTAGGACTGATATTGGAGATGGGCATGTTGTTGAACAGAATCCTGAGGGACAGGATTTACATGCATTTGTAAAGGGTATTCAACATAGCTTTGTGCTTGGGAAATCATGTCTTATGAACTTGAGTTTTTTTGAAGAAGTAACAAAGAGGATTGATGAGGGCAGAGTGGTGGACATGATCTATTTGGACTTCAGCAAGGCATTCGGCAAGATTTCTCATGGGAAACTGGTTAACGAGGTTAGATCACATGAAATACAGGGAGTACTAGCCATTTGGATACACAACTGGCTCATGGTAGAGGGTTGCTTTTCAGACTGGAGGCCTATGACCAGTGGTGTTGGGTCCCACTTCTGGTCTTCAGCACTTAATCAAGGTTGACATGTCAGATGGGCACTGATGGAGTTCAAGGCATTTACTGTGAGATAAATTGTTCAAACAAGTCTCTTTTTGCCACTTCAGATGAATTATTTAATTATATGTAATACTGTCTTGAAGAGAGCTCTATCTAAAATGCATCCCTGAACTACTTCTATCAAGATAAATTAAGAGGTTGTTGATCTCACTGCTGTGTATAAGACCTTGTGGAAAAGGTGCCTGCTGCATTTGTCTCCAAAATGCTAGTGACTACAGTTCATAAGCAGTTCACTGGCTGAAAAGCACTTTCACACATGTTGAATGAATGGAAAACATTAGCTAAATATAAACTCTTTTTGTCATTTATGTCATTGATTTGGATTGAACAAAGAGGTAGAGTTAGTACGTTTGCAGTTGGCACCAAAGTTGGAGGTGTAGTGAAGAAGGTTACCTCAGGATCTTGATCAGATGGGCCAATGGCCGAGGAGTGGCAGATGGAATTTAATTCAAATAGATGTGAGGCATTGCATTTTGGAAAGGCAAATCAGGGCAGGACATATACATTTAATGGTAATGTTCTGGGGAATGTTGCTGTACAAAGAGACCTTGCAATGCAAATTCATATTTCCTCGAAAGTGGAGTCACAGGTATATAGGATAATGAAGAAGGCTTTCCTTTATTGGTCAGAGTATTGAGTATAGGAATTGGGAGGTCATGTTGTGGCTGTACAGGACATTGGTTAGGCCACTGTTTGAGTACTGCTTGCAATTCTGTTCTCCCTGTTCTAGGAAGGATGTTATAAAACTTGAAAGAGTTCAGAAAAGATTTACAAGGATGTTGCCCGGATTGGAGGATTTGAGCTATAGGGAGAGGCTGAACAGGCTGGGGCGGTTTTCCCTGAAGCGTTGGAGGCTGAGGAGTGACCTTTTAGAGGTTTAAAAATCATGAGGCGTGTGGATAGGGTAAATAAACAAGGTCTTTTCCCTGGTGTAGGGGGTGTCCAAAATTGGAGAACATAGGTTTAAGCTGAGAGAGGAAAGATTTAAAAGGGCCCTAAGGGGCAATCTTTTCACATCAAGGGTAGTGCATGTGTGGAATGAGCTGCCAGAGGAAGTGGTGGAAACTGGTATGGCTACAAGATTTAAAATGCATCGGATGGATCTATGAATAGGAAGGGTTTAGAGGAATATGGGTGAATTGCAGGCAAATAGGACAAGATTTATTTAGGATATCTGGTCAGCATGGACAAGTTAGACCAAAAGGTCTGTTTCCATGCAATATATCTCTATGACACTATGAGTCCAAGTTATTGGACAATTTTCATATTTTTCTCAAGATCTTTATCAAAACAAATACTCATCAAAGTCCTGATGCCTATTTGATAGATATGAATCTCAAATTCAAATGAATCTCAAAATAAATATTTTAGGTCTCCTTTTTGCAGAGATTAAAAATAATTAGCTTCCATTTCACCTCAACAGGTTTTCAGATGTTTGTAATTGATTTCAATAAAAGTTTGTTATTAAAAAGCTGGCTTAATGGCGACCACAATCTGCCATTCTTACCTGGTGCAGCCGACCTGTGACTCAGACTGACATCAATGTGGTTGACTGGTGACTGCCCTCTGGGCAATAAGGGATGGACAATAAATGCTGGTCTCACCATCAATGCCAACATCTCACGAATGTTTCTTTTCGGAAAACTTCTAAAACGAATAGTGCAGGATACAATTGATGGTCACATGTTAAAAGGTAGGTTAATTACATACAAGCAGAATGGATTTCTAAAGGATAAGTCATGTTTCACCAACTTGTTGGAATTTATGAAAAAGTAACATTCGATGAGGATAATGCTGTCAATGTGGTGTCCATGCAGAAGGAATTCAATCAGTAGCAATGCGAATGCAAAGCTGGTTGAGTGGTAGGAAACAAGAAGTAAAGTTAATGGACACTTTTTGGTTTGGATGAAAATTTGCAGTAGCATTGGGCCTTTATTTATCTTGATGATATTATTCATTGAGATCTTGGTATACTTGGGACAATTTCAAATTTGGCAGTGAATGCAAAAGTTGAAGGCTTTGTAAACTTTGAGGAGACGGAATAGAACTCCAAATAGACATAGTTGTGTCGGTGGAGTAGACAGGTAAATGGTAGATGAAGTTCAATGCAGAAGAGTGAGAGTTGATACATTTTGGTCAGAAGAACATGGAGAGACAATACAAAATAAGGGGTAAAATTCTAAAGTAGTGCAAGGATTGAGGGAACTGGGTGTACCTATATACCGATCATTATAGTTAGAGGACAAGTGGAGGAAATAGTTAATAAAGTGCGTGGTATCTTGCGGTGGGATGGGGTGGGGCTGGTAGTAGTGAGCTCTTATGGTGCAGTGATAGTGTCCCAACCCCAGTGTCAGAAGATCCGGATTCAACTTTCAACTACTCCAGAGGTGAGTACTAACATCTTTGATTGGTTTGATTGTTAGATTTGTTTTTACAGTATTCTGGGCTTTATTAATAGAGCCATACAATCCAAGAGCAAGGGGGTGATGCTGAACCTGTTAGACCTCAGTTGCAAAATTGTGAACAGTGCTGGGTGCCACACTATAGGACGTATGTGATTGATTTGGAAGGAGTGCAGAAGTAGATGTTTATAAGAATGGTTCTGGGGATGGGAAAGTTGAGCTATTAGGACAGATTGAAGAGGTTGGGACTGGTTTCCTTGAAGAGAAGCAGGCTAGGAGGAGACATGGGAAATGTGTTCATAGTCATGAGGGAGATGGATCAAGCAGATAGGGAGAAAATGTTCCCAATTGTGAAAGGATCAGGAATGAGAGGGCATCGATTTAAAGCCATTGGCAGAAAAAGCAAACGTGCGGTGAGAAAGAACTTTTTCAGACATTTATTATTTGGGTCTGCAGCATACTAGCTGGAAATGTGGTGGAGACATTTTGACTGAGACATTCAGGAGGACATTGGATGATTAACTTGATAGAAGCAATGTGCCAGGGTTTGGGACAAAACCAGGAAAATGACACTAAATAAGATGCTCATTTGGAGAGCTCGTGCAGCCACAATGGGCCAAATGGCCTCCTTCTACACTGTAATGATTCAGTGACTCTGTGATGTTGACTTGGGAGGGGATGCTGCCATTAGTCACCTTTTCACTTTTTGTAAGAATCGTATTAATGAAATTATATGTGGAACTGACTAGAAACTCTATCCCTGCAGATCTGAAAGGAAAGAATTAAAATCATGACAGTCTCATTCCAACATGTACTAACTGGTTCTTAGAGTTTATACTTTTTATTATTTGCTCCTGGGACATGGTCATTGCTGACTGGGTTAGCATTAATTGCTTATCCCTGTATGCCTTTGAGGTGGGGAGCTGCCTTCTTGAACTGTTATAGTCTATGTGCTTTAACTAGACCCACAATACCATTAAAGAGGAAATTCAGATTTTTGACAAATGACAGTGAAGAAATGACAATATATTTCCAAGTCAGGATGGCGAGTAGCTTGGAGGGGAACTTGAAGCTGACGGTGTTTCCATGTATCAGCTGCCATTGTCCTTCAAGATGGTAGTGGTCATAAGTTTGGAAGGTGCTCTCTAATCACATTTGGAAAAATTCAGTTTTGTTTTTCCTCACTGCTTTATCTCTCAGTCTTAATTAAACTCTATTTTCATACTTCTGTAGTATGTAGTTTGACTCTCAGTCTCCCTACTGCTTTAACCATTGCTCATTTGTTTCCTCCGATCTATCCTTGAACTTCTTTAACTGTTGTATAGGATGTTAGCATCATGATAAGGCCAGCATTCATTCATCCCTAATTTCCTTTCTGGATCATTAGGAGCCAATTAAATTGCTTTGCACCTAATTTCCAAAATAGACTCATTTCCTTCTCTAAAGGAGATTAATGATTTCTAAACAGGTCTTTACAACAACCAACAAACAGTGACATTAGACCAGCAGCTATTCCAGATTTTATGAAATTCAAATTTCACTGCCTCCCAGTGTAGGATTCGAATCCACATGCCCAGAACATTAATAAAAACTGAACAAACTACAGATGTTGTAAATCAGAAACAAAAACAAAAAGTTGCTGGAAAGTCTCAGTGGGTCTTGCAGCATCTGTGCAGAGAAATCAAAGTTAACATTTTGTATCTGGTAGCTACCATCAGTTCTGAGGAAGAGTCCCCTTCACAGATGCTGCCAGACCTGCTGAGCTTTTCCAGCAATTTCTGTTTTTATCCCCAGAACATGAGCCTTGTGCTCTAAATAATAAATCCAGTGACATTACCGCTACCCTTTTTAAAGGGTTAGAATGGTAGGACATTTCATTCATATCCATGCGTCCTGCCGAACTCTCCAAGCCATTGCTAACCTGCACTGGTATAATACAATCAAGTTGTTTGTAACATAACGATCACCTGAAAATTTTTAAAACTGCCAAGATTTGGAGGTGCTGGTGTTGGACTGGGGTGTACAAAGTTAAAAATTACACAACATCAGGTTATCGTCCAACAGGTTTATTTGGAAGCACTAGCTTTCAGAGCACTGATGCTTCCAAAAATTGACAAGAAATAGTCACAAATTTCTCTATACTGGCATTGCCTCTGAACTGTTTCTCATAATAATTTCTATCAGAGGAACTGAAGCTTGAGTTCATTGAGTTACTCAGAACTATATCCAGCAGAAGAAATTCTACATAAAACAGACTGCAGTTGGTAACTTGAGTTTGTACCTACAACTTCCAGAATTTTATTGACCGAAGCAGGACTGGTTGTTGTGGACTTTTAACTTTGTACAACCCAGTCCAGCACCTCCAAATCTTGTCCGTTTCAGAAATTTTCAGCTCATCATTAGGTTACAAACAATTTGATTGTGTTATATACTGTGCAGGTTAGCAATGGCTTGGAGAGTTCAGCAGGACAAATGGGCATGAATGCAATGTCCTACCTTTCTGTGCAACATATCTCCATGCACGTTTTTCAAGCTATGTCCTCTTCTAGTTCGGTATGTTGTGGAAGATTTGTGAGGACCAAGGTCCTCAGAATTTTATAACACAAAGCAATAAACCCAGCATTTCTTTTTGCCAATGCTGGTAAAGTGAAAGCATGCAAAAGCAAAACGTTTGGAAGCGGGAAATCTGAATTAAAGACAAATGTGCTCAGCTCCTCTGCAACCATCTGTACAACTGCAAAAGGAAATGTGACATGTTAATGCTGTACTCTCTTCATCAGTATTTTTAAAAAGAAAAGCAAATTAAAATCAGAAGTTTATTTATTATGGAAATGTAGTAGGTCAGATATTTCGGAAAATAATTATTAGTATTAAAATTGGGATATGTGCACTATTTTGTTTTGCCTTCAGCATAGGGATCTGATTGTCTCTCAAATAATTCTACATCAGTGACGATATATTTTAACACAAAAATATTATTTATAGATCATCTATTTACATTAATGGATCTACACAAGGTCAAAGTGTTTTATCTATCGGATCTCTCATCAGATGCTCTTTTAGTTATGTGATCTTACACCCTCAATGGATCATCACCTCTTGGCACTTCAGCTGTTAATCCATCAATGCATATCCCTCAGGGCTTTGCTCCATCATTTATATTTTTTCCTCATCCTTATCACCAACACTCACACCACACCGCAAGCCGTAAATGGTACAGGGCAAGCGTCTGAAGCAGTTTTCTCCATGATTTCATTCAATTTTATTTCTGAGGCCTGTTACACTCTCGCTTTTCTCAGCTTGATTTTGTATTTCTTGAGTTTTTGCAGAGCTATAACAAGAGTCCTCTCTGTCATATGCCCATGTCTGCATTGGTTTTCTTTTCAAAGATGCTAAAGTCCTCTGATTAGTCCATGTAAATTCTTGTGATATTTCCACCAATTATGATATCGGCTACTTTATCTTCTCAAAGACCATTCCTTCCCGTTCTCAGTCTGAGATCCATGGTCTTTCCTTGGCTAAAGAATTGGCAATGCTCTTGCTCAGTAGTGAGATTGACAAACCTTGTTTGAATTTCTCTTTGGGCTACTTCATGTTTTTTCACTCTGTCATGCTCTTCTATAGTTATATGAGGTTTTAATTTCCCAGACGATGAGAGACAATGCATTCACAGTCTTCTACACATCAATTATTCTGCTGGAGATTACCCATTCTGCAATGCTAATCTATAACTCAACAGAGCCACATTAATGTCATTAGTTTTCTTCATGGATTCTTTCATTGTCTGAACTCCTCTTTTTGTTTGACTGTTAGCTTGTGGGTAATGAGGTGAATTAGTTATGAGAAAGAACCTATATTCTTTGGCAAATTATCTTAATTGCTCTTTGTGAACTATGGCCTATTATTACACACAACCATGTCAGGTATACCATAAGTTGAATGCATTAATCTTAATGAGTTTATCACCATGTCTGCTGCAATGCTATGTAGATGATTTATCTCAATCCACTTTGAATAATAGTCAATAATAATGAGAAATATTCTCCTTTTAAACTTGAATGAGTTGATTTCTAACCTTTCCCAAGTCTTAATGGAAATGATGCCACCAGTGAATGGTCTTTTTGTTCCTGCCTGTTGATAGTGCATATTTGACAGTTGGATAGAATTTCTTCAATTGAATAAGTAATTCCTGATCACCATAGAACCATAGAAAAGTTACAGAACAAAAAGAATCAATTACATCCATGGTATCTGTGTCAGCTGAATAAACGACCTGCACTTCTTATTCCCATTTTGTAGCATCATTGGCCAGGGACAATTGGGCTCTTGCTCAACATTTTGATATTCTGAGACAACTTTGAGGATGCTTTTGGAGAATATCAATTCTGAGTGTTTTACATTTTATCAACTTTTAATTAAAAATTAAGAAATCATCGAAAACCATGCGATGTTTTTATTAGTCAAAGCATCGGATCAAGCTAAGATCGTTGTCCTTATAGATATGTACCCCTTATTTTATATATTTATGTTTCTTCTACCCAAATGTATCACCTCACACTTCTCTACAATGAACTTTATCTGCCATCTATCTGCCAACTCCACCAAACTGACTATATCAACTCCTGAAGCTCTACAGTGTTCACTTCACAGTTTATAATGCGTCATATGTTCATATCATCTGAAAATTTAAATTTGTCCTCTGCACACCAATTAATATAATTTAGGAAGTATATATCAGGAAAAGCAAGGGTCCCAATGCTAATCCCTAGGGAACTCCACTACAAACTGTCATGGATCTCCACATAGATGTGACGGTCAAGAAGGCACTGAAACAGCTCTTCTTCCTCAGGAGGCTAAGAAAATTCAGCATATCCATAAGAACCCTCACTGACCTTTACAGATGCACCATAGAAAGCATTCTATTTGGGTGCATAATGGCCTGGTACAGCAACTGCCCTGCCCAGGACTCTGCAGAAAGTTATGTGCACAGCACAGACCGTCTGAGAAGACAACCTCCCAACCATGGACTCCATTTGCACTTCTTATTGCCGCAGAAGGCTGCCAACATTATCAAAGTTCCCTCCCACCCCAGTAATACACTTCCATCAGGCAGAAGATACAGAAACTTGAACACACGCACCAACAGGTTCAAGTTTTTCCCGTTATTAAACTGTTGAATGGACCTCTCTAATTTCAAATCTAATGTTGACCCTGTTTTTGTGCACCTCCTGTGCAGTCGTAACCTTGTACGCCTTACTCTTTCTAAGCACCCGATGATCTCTATGTCCTTGTTTGCTATGATCTGCCTGGATTGAAACTTTTCACTGTACTTAGGATATGTGACAATAAATAAAATCAAACCAATTAAACTCTTATCCAGCCCCCCAAAAAAAATAACCATTACTCGCTATTTCCTATGCTTCATCAATTTTGTATCTACATTGTTACTGTCCTTTTTATTCCATGAACTATAGCTTTTCTCACAAGCCCATTGTGTGGCACAATATTGAATGTCTTGTTGAATCCATTATACCAGATCAACATCATTACCCTTATGTATCTTTTCTCTTACCTCTTTGAAAACTCCGAAAGTTAGTGAAATATGATTTCCCCTTTAGAAATCAAAAATAGCACCAAGTTGCAAACAGGCTGGTTTCATCTCAGATTGCTTGTATAGAATAATTTCATCACGCTGCCCTTATCGTGGGTGCCAATATATGCTGAGGCTGACTTTCTTTATAAATTATCACTCACATTTTCCAACAGACCATCAAATCCTTACCACTTCCTGTTTCTGGGATATTTCTGTTGTGGAATTATCTCTAAATATTTCTGTTGAGGTGTGCATACTGCTCCCACTTGTCAGCATTCCTCTTGGAATACCCTCTGGCTCACTTTGGTCAGTGCTGCCATCACAGATCTATTCATATACATGAAATATTTTCCCACAGAATACATGCTGTCAAATGTGAAGGTGTCAGGCCTGATATGAAACGAAACAATCTTAGAACTAGCGAAGGAAATGTTACGCCTGAATTTTTCAGACATGATTTCTCTCACACTTACTGCCAAAAAATAACCAGACTTCATTTGACTCAAGATGTATGCAAATAATGTTATGATCACAAAACACCAGGTTTATTTGGAAGCACTAGCTTTCAGACGCTGCTCCTTCATCAGGTGGTTGTGGAGTATAAGATCGTAGGACACAGAATTTATAGCATAAATTTACAGTGTGGTGTAATTGAAATTATATATTGAAAATCGACCTGGATTGTTTGTTAAGTCTCTCATCTTTTAGAATGGACACGTTGATGTATGAGTATCTGTGAGATAGTGTGTGTGTGTGTATGTGTGTGAGTGTAAAGGAGTATAAGTCTGTGAGAGTGTACATGTGTGAGTGAATATGTGAGCGTATGAGAGAGAGCTTGTGTATGAGAGAGGGTCTGCATGAGTGAATGGGTCTGTAGGAGTGCGCGTGTATGCATGTGTGTCCGTGTATGCGTGCACGCATGTGTGTGTATATGTCTGTGAGAAAGTTTGTGTGTGTCTGTAGGAGTGTGTGTGTGTGTGGTATAGTGGGGTCACCTGTTGTGTGACATGACCTCAAGGAGCCAGTTGAGGCCATCCCCATGGATACCGAACTTGGTTGTCAGCCTCAGCTCTTTCACTTTGCGTTGTTACTTGTCCCGAAATCTGCCTTGGAGGATGGTCACCTGAAGTCAAATGTTAGCCCACACAGGGCATCCACACCTCCAATACATCATCCAATTCTGTAAATCCCTTTTTTAGATTAGAATCAGTCTGAATACTGGGGGACAGCCAGCTCCACACAGAGCGCCCCACACCTCTAATGCATTAGCTGAGCCAACATGGTTAAAGTTCACTTGAGAATGTAAGATTAGATTAGATTTACTTAGATTAGATTAGACTTACAGTGTGGAAACAGGCCCTTCGGCCCAACAAGTCCACACCGACCCGCCGAAGCGCAACCCACCCATACCCCTACATTTACCCCTACCTAACATGGCCAATTCACCTGACCAGCACATCTTTGGACTGTGGGAGGAAACTGGAGCACCCGAAGGAAACCCACGCAGACACGGGGAGAACGTGCAAACTCCACACAGTCAGTCGCCAACGTTAAGAAAGTTCTGGAATTTACATATGAAAGAACTGAAACCAACATGCCCATTCTAAAAGATGAGAGACTTAAGAAACAATCCATGTCTTTTTCAATATATAAATGTAGTTACATCACGCTGTAAACTTTTGCTATAAATTATGCATCCTACGCGCTTACACTCCACAACCACCTCATGAAGGAGCAGCGCTCCAAAAGCTAGTGCTTCCAAATAAGCCTGTTGGACTATAACCTGGTGTTGTGCGATTTTTAACTTTGTACACCCCAGTCCAACACTGACATCTCCAAATAATGTTATGATCAGGCAAGTTTCCTCATTTGCTAGTGTTCTAGGCGGTATACCCCAAATCATTAAGCTCATGGTAAGAAGAGATGAACTGACCCCCATTCTGTATTCACTCACACCCCTCAATAGGTCACAGCAAGGTTAATTTGAAAATGAGTTTTTCCATTACAGATACCTTTCTACTTATCTTTTAAAAGGAGCTATTTTAATTCGGATTTCTTGAAAATTAACAAAAATAACAAATTTACTCAATCCTCCGCGCAAGAAGAAATACGAATACAACATGCGTACACACAGACTAGAAATTACAGTTGAATCCAAAATGATGAAATGATGAATGAATGAATCATTGTATTGTCACATGTATTTTACATTGAGAAAAACAGTAAAATACAGTGAAAAGATATTCCACTGTCGCCACAGTTTGGCACCATTTGAATAGTTTACGAATGAGAAGAAAAAGAAAGATATAGCTTAAAGACAGTCGATCAGCCCTGAGCCAGCTCACCATCCATGGTGCCTGTGCTACCACCCATCCTCCACCACCTCGACACTGGACCCAACCAATGTGGGAGTTATCACTCTTCAGGCACTATCTTTCACCACTGGATTGATACTTGTGGAAATATAGAAAAAGGAACGTTATAGATCCTTTCTGGAACATTATTTGATCAACTTAGAATTACAGCTTACTTCAGCAACGAATGTCAAACAAACTATCAGCAGCTTTAACTGTATTGCAAATAATCTTACAACAACAAAGGCCACCTCATCACATGGCGTCAGACATTGAGATATAGGAAGGTTAGTCCCCATCAAAAGACATTGCAAAATTAAAATGAATGTTAATTGGATTACATTGGACCAGGTAAGAATAAACAATATTAAGGAGGCAGTTGAAAAGTGGTCAGCTCTACTACGACACAAGCCGCATTAATCACATTCCAGAAGAACCATTACACATGGTCATATGGAACATGTTTACGTGAGTGTATAAAAATGCTGCTGTACTGATGATCATTGGAGTTGCAAGCCTAGGCACGCTCCCTTTGTAGACAAGTTAAATAAAGGAACTTGCACCCTGACTGTTCCATGTTAGATTAGATTAGATTACTTACAGTGTGGAAACAGGCCCTTCGGCCCAACAAGTCCACACCGACCCGCCGAAGCGCAACCCACCCATACCCCTACATTTACCCCTTACCTAACACTACAGGCAATTTAGCATGGCCAATTCACCTGACCCGCACATCTTTGGACTGTGGGAGGAAACCGGAGCACCCGGAGGAAACCCACGCAGACACGGGGAGAACGTGCAAACTCCACACAGTCAGTCGCCTGAGTCGGGAATTGAACCCGGGTCTCAGGTGCTGTGAGGCAGCAGTGCTAACCACTGTGCCACCGTGCCGCATGTCTTGTATATCTGTGTGTGTGTGTGTGTGTGTGTGGGTGTGTGTGTGTGTGTGTGTGTGTGTGCGCGCGCTGAGTCAAACTCAGAGTTGAGATTTTGACATTATCCTCCACCACTGCTTCACCACTGTCAGTGCCAGACCCAATCAATGATGAAATCTGTAATCCTCAGGTGCCATCTTTCATCACTGGGTCTACCTCACTGATGCCACCTCTGCCAATGTAGCAGCTGTCAATTTCGGTGCCAGTTCCCACACTCACCCTGGAAGAGGAAAGAATCCGTGCTGGGCTAACTCATGAGGACTCAGGGTCTGTACTGGGCTCACTCACCGAGTTGTCAGGGTCCGTCACCAAGGCATCAGGGTCTGAGCTGGATTCACTCACCAAGGCCTCAGGGTCTGTGCTGGGGTCACTCACCGAGGACTCAGGGGGTCCGTGCTGGGCCCATTCGAATCCACATTGGGGGTCACATACTGCCACCATGAGTCTTTGCTGGGATACCTCTGCTGTCGATGCCGTCCGAGTCAGGACAAGAGGTAAATAAAACAAAAGAGAAGAAAAGAAGAAAGGAGAAAAGTAGGCACAAAAAAGAAGAGATTACAGAACAGACCAGCCCTGGCTCAGGAGCCCTACTCTGTCACCACCTTGATGATGTGAAAAGAAAATGAAAAAAGTAGTCAAATAAAATGATATATGGCTCTGCCTCTGAGTTATTCATGAAGAACATACCATTACAGCAATTGTTACTGGTAGATTTGATGTTCATATTTAAACAAACGGCTTCATGTTTCATAGTTTTACAAGTTCTGTAGTTACAATTCTGTTTGACAGTGTGGCAATTCCAGCATTCAGCATGCAAGAGCACCCTTTTGTTATGCTGGTTCATGTTGTAAGGCTGCAAATTAGTTGACTCCTAGTACTGAGAATGAGAAAAGGTTTTTACCTGCAACACAGAGATGACTTGAGGATAGTTCTTGTACTGTGACTTCATAGCATGTTGATGTTTGAACCAAAGCTTGTACACATGACAGCATTTAGTTCACTAGCACACTCCATAGAGTTGAAACTGGGTTATTAACCTGTGCCCCTATGTATTCTTCAAAGGGCAAAAAACATAGACAACAGGTCTGCAAATTAGGACATAATCTTATAGGGATGACTTCTTGGAGTTGTCAGTTACTTGTTATTTTTCTAGCCAGAATAAATCATTTTCTCATTTGTTTTCACATGTCTCTTCACCCTTTTGAAAATTGTTTGAAATTCCTTTCTAATCTTGTAGTTATGACATTTCTCAGGTCTCTTTCTCTCTCGATGTTAATTTACATCTGTATCCATTTATGACTGTAAAAGCATTCTCTTAAAAAGCAAAATTTGGAATTGCAAATTAAGAATGTCTGTAAAGGAATTCAGGGTTCTGACTTCAGTCATGGCAGTATTGAAGTGCAATTTTTTTTATTCATTCACAGGACGAAGGCGTCACTGGCTGGGCCAGCATTTATTCCCCAAACTTAATTGCCCAGCGGGCAGTTAAGAGCCAACCATATTGCTGTGGGTTTGGAATTACAGGTAGGTCAAACCACGTAATGACAAGAGTTTCCTTCCCTAAAAGATATTAGTGAACCATTTGGTTTTTCCAACAATCAGCAATGGTTTCATGATTATCAATAGACTCTTAATTCCAGATTTGTTTTTAATTGCATTCAAATTCTACCACAGCAAAGCATTGCCTGAGTCTCTAGATTAATAGTCTAGCAACAATGCCATTAGGCCATTACCTCAAATTCAACGTTACAGCCTTGAAAAGATACCATTCCACCTTTGCAAAATTTTAATACGGGATCATATAGTTGGATTTTGCAGTGGGAGTGTACTGCTCTTTGTTCCTAGCCCCACACCAATCCGCCATATACTCATTTGAAAGAGATTGGTCACTTCAAGCAAGGTTTTCCCACAATGCTAAAGCACAGAGGGTAGCCTAACAAACAGAGACTGGGACTTCTGCCCTAGAGTAAGAGAATATCCCACCCTCAAGAGCTTCTGGTAGTCCCAGCTGTGCTCGGGCTAAAAGGAGATTGAGAATAGTTATTGAAGAAAATGTGATCCTGGCAGGGACCCTAGAGAGGTGGGTGAGGTGCTTGGAAATGTTCTCTCTAATTACTTCTTACCACTGGGTAGATCTCTGAGGTCCATGTGTAGCAGAGGTTTCTGGAAGCAGAAACCAAGGTGCAGCAGGACAGTCAGTGTGTGCAAATCCTCCCAGTGTGTGGCCAGCCAGCTCAGAGGGAACTCCAGTGTGTGGATTGGGATATGTAGCTTGGTTGGAAAAAAATAACTGTGGAGGTAACGTTGTGAGGGCACCGATGCTGTGACGGAAGCCACTAACCAATTTATCACTCCTTTCTCTCTGTCTTTTCACTGAATTTGTTACAATGGCGGCCTTCCCACATCACACTTCTCAGTATCTTATGGTGAAAGAGGTAGATTATGGGCTTTAAGTGGACAGTACCTGACCACTTCAGGCCATCGAATAGGCATGACGGTGGAGCAGGATAGTGACTACTTTACCCACTCTCCATATTATGTGGACTGGGTTGGTGAGAGATTAGAAAAGGGATGAGCTGGGTACTCAATATATCTTGGATCCATTCTGCTGAAAACAGGTACTTTGTAAAATTCAGCCAATAGAATCAATAGAACGGTTAAATCAAAAAGGGAGGCCGTTCAGTCCACAGTGTTCACATCAGATCTTTGTCAGAGAAACTCAGCCAATCTCACTCCTCTGCCTTTGCCCACTAGCTCTTCAAGTGTTTTCTCTTCACATGTGGTGGGCATCATGGAGACATAGATGCAAGGGGATCAGGATTGGGAACTGAATATTCAAGGATACACATCCTATCGAAAAGATAGGTGGGTGTGCAGAGGGGATGGGGTTGCTCTATGTAGAAGAAATTAAATTAAATCAATAGTAAGAAATGAAATAGGGTCAGATACTATAGGTTCTGTGTGGGTAGAATTGAGAAACCACAACGGTAAAGAAAACGATAGTTGGAGTTGTGTACAGGTCTTCAAAGAGTAGTCAGGAGCTGGAACATAAGATACACTAGGAGATAGAAAAGATGCGTATGAAAGGCAAAGTTACAGTGATCATGGGGGATTTCAATAAATAAGTGGACTGGGAAAATTAGGTTGATATTGGTTTGTAAGAAAAGGCAGGGGGATGGGAACCAAAATTGTAGTTCAAACATAGAAAAGGTTGAGAGTAGGGAGGTCCAAAATCAAGTTTCAGGGACGCAAGATGGCACTGGCAAGCAAGAAGTTAGTTAGAAATGTGCCGACTTCAACGCCAGGAGCATCCGGAATAAGGTGGGTGAACTTGCAGCATGGATTGATACCTGGGACTTCAATGTTGTGGCCATTTCGGAGACATGGTGAGAGCAGGGACAGGAACGGTTGTTGCAGGTTCCAGGATTTAGATATTTCAGTAAGATCAGAGAAGATGGTAAAAGAGGGGGAGGTGTAGCATTGTTGGTCAAGGACAGTGTTACAGTTGCAGAAAGAATGTTTGGGGACTCGTCAACTGAGGTAGTATGGGCTGATGTTAGAAACAGGAAAGGAGAGATCACCCTGTTGGGAGTTTTCTATAGGCCTCCGAATAGTTCCAGAGATGTAGAGGAAAGGATAGCAAAGATGATTCTCGATAGGACTGAGAGAGACAGGGTAGTTGTCATGGGGGACTTCAACTTTCCAAATATTGACTGGGAACACTATAGTATGAGTACTGTAGATGGGTCAGTTTTTGTCCAGTGTGTTCAGGCAGGAGGGCTTCCTGACACAGTATGTAGACAAGGCCAACAAGGGGCAAAGCCACATTAGATTTGGTACTGAGTAATGAGCCCGGCCAGGTGTTAGACTTGGAGGTAGGTGAGCACTTTGGTGATAGCAATCACAATTCTGTTATGTTTACTTTAGTGATAGAAAGGGATAGGTGTATACCACTGGGCAAGAGTTACAGCTGGGGGAAAGGCAATTACAATGCAATTAGGCAAGATTTAGGAAGCATAGGATGGGGAAGGAAACTGCAGGGGATAGGCACATTAGAAATGTAGAGCTTATTCAAGGCAAAGCTACTGTGTGCCCTAGATAAGTATGTTCCTGTCAGGCAGGGAGGGAGCTGTAGAGCGCAGGAGCCATGGTTTATGAAGGAAGTGGAATCTCTGGTCAAGCTGAAGAAGAAGGCTTATGTTAGGATGAGATGTGAAGGCTCAGTTAGGGCACTTGAGGATTACAAGGGAGCCAGAAAAGACCTAAAGAGAGAGCTCAGAAGAGCCAGGAGGAGACATGAGAAGTTGTTGGTGGATAGGATCAGGGTAAACCTTAAGGCTTTCTATAGGTATTTAAGGAATAAAAGCATGACAAGAGTAAGATTAGGGCCATCAAGGATAGTAGTGGGAAGTTGTGTGTGGAGTCAGAGGAGATAGGGGAAGCACTAAACGAATATTATTCAACAGTATTCACTCTAGGAAACGACAATATTGTCGAGGAGATTACTGAGATACAGGCTACTAGGCTAGGTGTGATTGAGGTTCACAAGGAGGAGGTATTAGAAATCCTGCAGATTGTGAAAATAGATAAATCCTCAGGGCCAGATAGGATTTATCCTAGGATCCCCTGGGAAGCCAGGGAGGAGATTGCCGAGCCTTTGGCATTGATCTTTAAATCGTCATTGTCTACAGGAATACTGCCAGAAGACTGGAGGATAGCAATTGTGGTTCCCCTGTTCAAGAAGGGGAGTAGAGACAATCCTGGTAATTATTGACCAGTGAGCCTTCCTTCAGTTGTTGGTAAAGTGTTGGAAAAGGTTATAAGAGATAGGATTTATAATCATCTTGAAAATAATGATTTGACTAGGGATAGTCAGCACAGTTTTGTGAAGGGTAGGTTGTGCCTCAGAAACCTTATTGAGTTCTTTGAGAAGGTGACCAAACAGGTAGATGAGAGTAAACCGGTTGATGTGGTGTATATGGATTTCAGCAAGGCGTTCGATAAGGTTCCCCACAGTAGGTGTTTGTACAAAATGCGGAGGAATGGGATTGTGGGAGATATAGCAGTTTGGATCAGTAGTTGGCTTGCTGAAAGAAGACAGAGGGTGGTGGTTGATGGGAAATGTTCATCCTGGAGTCCAGTTACTAGTGGTGTACCGCAAGGGTCGGTGTTGGGTCCACTGCTGTTTTTCATTTTTGTAAACGGCATGGATGAGGGGGTAGAAGGGTGGGTTAGTAAATTTGCAAACGACACGAAGGTCGGTAGAGTTATGGATAGTGACGAAGGATGTTACAGGTTACAGAGAGACATAAATAAGTTGCAGAGCTGGGCTGAGAGGTGGCAAATGGAGTTTATTGCGGACAAGATGATTCACTTTGGTCGAGTAATCGGAATGCAAAGAATTGGGCTAATTATATGATTCTAGGTAGTGTAGATGAGCAGAGAGATCTCAGTATCCAGGTACACGGATCCTTGAAAGTTGCCACCTAGGTTGACAGGGTTGTTAAGAAGGCATACAGTGTTTTAGCTTTTATTAATAGAGGGATCGAGTTCCGGAACCGTGGGGTTATGCTGCAGCTGTACAAAACTCTAGTGCGGCCGCACTTGGAGTATTGCATACAGTTCTGGTCACCACATTATAAGAAGGATGTGGAAGCTTTGGAAAGGGTGCAGAGGAGATTTACTAGGATGTTGCCTGGTATGGAGGGAAGGTCTTATGAGGAAAGGCTGAGGCACTTGAGGCTGTTTTCGTTAGAGAGAAGAACGTTGAGAGGTGACTTAATAGAGACATATAAGATAGTCAGAGGGTTAGATAGAGTGGACAGGGAAAGCCTTTTTCCAAAAATGGTGACGGCGAGCACGAGGGTACATAGCTTTAAATTGATGGGTAATAGATATAGGACAAATGTCAGAGGTAGTCTCTTTACTCAGAGAGTAGTAAAGGTATGGAATGCTTTGCCTGCAATGGTAGTAAATTCGCCAACTTTAAGTGCATTTAAGTCGTATTGGACAAGCATGTGGATGTACATGGAATAGTGTAGGTTAGATGGGCTTCAGATTGGTATGACAGGTCGGTGCAACATCGAGGGCTGAAGGACCTGTACTGCACTTCCTACAAGTTGGCTTTTTGGAACAGCTTGTGATGGAACCCACGAGGGAACAAACAATGCTGGATTTAGTGTTGTGCAGTGAGGCAGACTTGATAAGGGAGCTTAATGTGAAGGAACTCTTAGGAAAAAGTGATCATAACATGATCGAATTTACTCTGCAATTTGAGAGAGAGGAGATAGAATCAGAGGTAACAGTATTACAGCTGAATAAAGGCAACAACAGAGGCATGAGAGAGGAGCTGGATAGAATTGACTGGGAGAGGAGACTAGCAGGAAAGACATTTGAACAGCAATGGTAGGAGTTTCTGGGAGTAAGTCAGGAGACACAGCAGAGATTCATCCCAAGGAAATAGAAGCAGGGAGGATGAGGCAACCATGGCTGACCAGGGAAGTCAGGGATAACATAACAATAAAAGAGAAAGCATATAAATTGGGAAACCAGAGGATTAGGAAGCTTACAAAGATCAAAGAGGTCAACAAAAAAAGAAATAAGGCGGGAGAAGATTAAATACAAAGGTAAGTCAATAAGATAAAGGAAGACTGTAAGAGTTCCTTTCGATATATAAAAAGTAAAAGAGAGGCAAAAGTGGACATTGGGCTTCTGGAAAATGCGGAAGGAGAAATAGTCATTGGGAACAAAGAAATAGCTGAGGAACTGAATAATTGCTTCACGTCAGTCTTCACATGGAAGACACGAGTATATTTCCAAAAATTCAAGAGTGAGGGTGCAGAGTTGAGTATGGTGGCTATCACCAAGAGAAGGTGTTCAAAAAACTGAATGGCCTGAAGGTAGATAAATCACCTGGACCAGATGGACAACATCCCAGGGTTCTAATGCTGAACAAAGAGTGGGGCATTAGTGGTAATCTTTCAGGAGTCATTAGAATCAGGGAGGGTCCCAGAAGATTGGAAAATCATAGCGTGACACCCCTGTTTAAAAAAAGGCAGAAGACAAAAAATTATAGACCCCAATTAGTCTAACCTTGGTCGTGGGTCAGATCTGGGAATCCATGAAATTTCTGAATACTTGCAAGTGCATGGTAAAATAGGGCAAAGTCAGCATGGTTTCATCAAGAGGAGGTCATGCCTGACAAATCTGCTCGAATTCTTTGAGAAAGTAACAAATAGATTAGACCAAGGAGAACTAATGGATGTTATCCACCTGGACTTCAAGAAGGCCTTTGACAGGGTGCCACACAGGAGGCTACTGAGTAAGATAAGGGTCCATGGTTTCAGAGGCAAGGTGCTACCTTGGATAGGAACTTGGCTGTCTGGCAGAAAGCAAGGACTGGGGATAAAAGGGCCCTTCTCAGGTTGGCAATTGGTGACATGTGGTGTTCCACAAAGCTCAGTGTTGGCATCACAACTTTTCACTTTGTACATTAACAATCTAGGTGAAGAAACTGAGGGTGTTCTGGTTAAGTTTACAGATGACACAAAGACAAGTAGATGGACAGATAGCATTGAAGAGGTGAGGAGGCTGCAGAAGAATTTGGACGGGTTAGAAGAGTGGGCAAAGGAGTGGTAGATAAAGTACAATGTGGGAAAATGTGAGGTCATGCACCTTGATGGGAAGAATAGATGTATGGACTATTTTTCAAATAGGGAGAAAATTCAGAATTCTGAAATGCAAAGAGACTTGGGAGTTCTAGTCCAGGATTCTGTCAAAGTAAACTTGCAAGTTGAGTCAGCAGTTAGTTGAACAGTGCAGAGCTGGAAAAGTACAGCTGGTCGGGCAGCATGCAAGGAGAGAGAATCCACATTTCGAGCATAAGCCCTTCATCAGGCTTACATCCAAAATGTCAATTCTCCTGCAACTTGGAAGCTGCCTGACTGGCTGTGCTTTTCTAGCTCCACACTCTTCAACTCTGATCTCCAGCATCTGCAATCCTCACTTTCTTCTTCTGAGTTAGTAGTTCAGCAGGAAAATGCAATGATGGCATTTATTTTGCCAGGACTTAAAAGCAGGAATGTACTTGTAAGGCTCTATAAGGCTCTGGTCAGACAAAATTTGGAATATTGTGTGCATTTTTGGGCCCCATAGCTCAGGAAGAAATTACTGGCCCTGGAGCGTGTTCGGATGAGGTTCACAAAGATGGTCCCAGGAATGAAAAGCTTAACTTATGAGGAATGTTTAGGACTCTGAGTTTATACTCGATGGAGTTCAGAAGGATGAGGGGTTAACTGAAAGTTACAGAATACTGAATGGCCTGGACAGACTAGATATTGGGAGGAGAAACCAGGACCTGAGGGCACAGCCTTAGAGTAAAGGGAAGACCTTTTAGAACAGAGTTAAGGAGAAATGTCTTCAACCAGAGAGTGGGGAATCTATGCAATTCATTGCCACATAAGGCTGTGGAGACCAGGTCACTGAATATATTTAAGACTGAGATAGATTGGTTCTCGATTGTAATGGGGCTCAAGGGTTATGGGGAGAATGAGGTAGAATTAGGATGAAAAATTTATCTGAGTCAAAAGGTGTGGTGCTGGAAAAGCACAGCCAGTCAGGCAGCATCCAAGGAGCAGGAGAGTTGATGTTTCGAGCATAAGCATCTGCTGTCCTCACTTTCTCCCCTGAAAAACTTATCAGCCATGATTGAATGGCAGAGCAGACTCAATAGTTTGAATGGCCTAACTTCTGCTCCAATCTCATGGTCTTATAATTATATGGTTCTCTCTTGAAACCCTCAATTGAATCAGCTTTCACTACGCTTTCAAGCAGTGCCCTCCAGATCTTAACCACTCACTGCAAAATAGTTTCATTCTTGGTCATTTTTTAATCTTTTTGCCATGTCCTGTAAATCAGTGTACAATCGTTTTTGACCCTTTTGCCAATGAGAACATTTTCTCTATTTCTAAATTGTCCAGCTCCCTCATAGGTTAACATCAGTAAATCTCCTCTCAACCTCTTTCAAGAGAACAGGCCTGGCTTCAATAATTGAAGACTCCCATCCCCAGATTCTTCCTTGTAAATCTTTTCTGCACCCACTCTAAGGCCTTCACATCCTTGATAATGTGTCGAGTAGGGCAGATGCTGCCGATCCCATGTTTTATAAAGGTTTGCATACACTAAATACAGTATAGCAACCCTGTCCCAAATCATCAGTATTCACTCAGGAACAGGACACTGTTGCTGATGTGAATATGGAATCACAAATAATTAGAATGGATGCCCTGGAAATATGCAGGGAAGAGGTTTTGGGAATATTGGAAAGGATGAATATAGATAAGTCTCCTGGGCCTGATGGCATTTACCCCAGGATCCTATGGGAAGCTAGGGAGGAGATAGCAGAGCCATTGGCCTGGATTTTTATGTCGTCATTGTCAACGGGAATAGTACCAGAGGACTGGAGGATAGCGAATGTGGTCCCATTGTTCAAGAAAGGGAGTAGGGATAGCCCTAGTAACTATAGGCCAGTGAGTCTGACTTCAGTGGTGGGCAAAGTCTTAGAGAGAATGGTAAGGGATAAGATTTATGAACATCTGGGTAGGAATAACGTGATCAAGGATAGCCAGCATGGTTTTGTGAAGGGCAGGTCGTGCCTCACAAACCTTATTGAGTTCTTTGAGAAGGTGACTAAGGAAGTGGACAAGGGTAAAGCAGTAGATGTTGTGTATATGGATTTTAGTAAGGCGTTCGATAAGGTTCCCCATGGTAGGCTAATGCTAAAACTTCGGAGGTATGGCATTGAGGATACATTAGAGGTTTGGATTAGGAATTGGCTGGCTGGAAGGAGACAGAGGGTAGTAGTTGATGGATTATGTTCATCTTGGAGCGTAGTTACTAGCGGTGTACCACAAGGATCTGTTTTGGGACCATTGCTTTTTGTTATCTTTATAAATGATCTAGAGGAAGGACTTGAAAGCTGGGTAAGCAAGTTTGCGGATGACACAAAAGTCGGTGGAGTTGTGGATAGTGAGGAAGGAAGTGGTAGGTTACAGCGGGATATAGATAAGTTGCAGAGCTGGGCGGAAATGTGGCAAGTGGAATTCAATGTAGCTAAGTGTGAAGTCGTTCACTTTGGTAGGAATAACAAGATGATGGATTACTGGGCTAATGGTAGGCTACTTGGTAGTGTGGATGAGCAGAGGGATCTTGGTGTCCATGTACACAGATCTCTGAAAGTTGCCACCCAGGTAAATACTGCTGTGAGGAAGGCATATGGTGTACTGGGCTTTATTGGCAGAGGAATTGAGTTCCGGAGTCCTGAGGTCATGTTGCAGTTGTATAAGACTCTGGTGAGGCCTCATCTGGAGTATTGTGTGCAGTTTTGGTCGCCATACTATAGGAAGGATGTGGAAGCTTTAGAACGAGTGCAGAGGAGGTTTACCAGGATGTTGCCTGGAATGGTAGGAAAATCTTATGAGGAAAGGCTGAGGCACTTGGGGCTGTTCTCATTGGAGAAGAGAAGGTTTAGGGGAGATCTGATAGAAGTGTATAAGATGATTAGGGGTTTAGATAGGGTAGATACTAAGAACCTTTTACCGCTAATGGAGTCAGGTGTTACTAGGGGACATAGCTTTAAATTAAGGGGTGGTAGGTATAGATCAGATGTTAGGGGTAGATTCTTCACACAGCGGGTTGTGAGTTCATGGAATGCCCTGCCAGTATCAGTGGTGAACTCTCCTTCTTTATGGTCATTTAAGCGGGCATTGGATAGGCATTTGGAAGTTATTGGGCTAGTATAGGTTAGGTAGGATTCGGTCGGCGCAACATCGAGGGCCGAAGGGCCTGTACTGCGCTGTATCCTTCTATGTTCTATGTTCTATGTTCTAATACAATCTGACCTAGCAGAAATGTGCTGTGGGAGAGCTGTAATTGCTCTTAAAGGTTTCCCAATATACCCAGGCAAAGCTTACCAGCTCCTGGAAATGTGGTCTACCAAGTAAGCATGCTTAATGTACATTTTTTGGCAGACTATTCAAATGTCACAGCCAAATCTATTCTGTTGACATCAAATCCAAGCTTTTTAAACAAGGACAGGATTAAGGGGCAGTCCAACTGAATTTCTCCAGCTCATGAGGTACCAAAGGTAACTATAATTTTTCACTTGATGCACCTGTGGATCTGAATGGCTAGATTAGCAAGACTTCGCCCTTTGCACAAGAGCAGCTGAACATGCTTTACATCATACTGAGTTCTTCACCTCAGTTCCTGAGCTGCATTCTGGACGTATGAAGCTATGCACCATAAATACAACTGTGTAATACCTTTCCTAATTCTTTTAATCCACTGGCATTGGGGTCTGCCTTCCTTTCATGGAAGTATTTACATGCAGAGGAGCCAACCTTCCACTTCATCTTCCATTCATTCAAATAGCACCTGCTAAACCAGGGGAAGGCAGGAAGAACAGCCTTGAAGGTGCGATCTGGAATTTCTGCTGGGCTTTGCAAACACACTGTAATACAAGGAATTTGTAATTGTGGGAAATCATCTCTCATTAAATAACCGCCATACCCAAAACACTTCATGATACCAGATCAATAAAATAGGCCTGCAGAAATATTCTGTTTCAATCTCTTTAAATTGACAGATTCAGTCCCAGCTGAATACTCTGTAAAGCCTGGGGTTCAATGACCACAATCCAATTAGGTTCTTAATGATTTTACATTTCATGTTGTATGCAGGTTTCTGTCTGATGGTTGGCTTTGATGAGCGCATTCCTTAACCGTTTGATTAAACAGTACATGATCTAGCCAATCTTCAGCAGTGATTAGTCAGCTTTTTCAATGAAAAAGAGAGCTTCATACAGTTTGCCTTTTAATAAGGGCTTTCCTGTGCTGCTGACCTCTTTAGGCTTCATATAAAAGAAACATATTACCCAGAGGCAACCACACTGCCACACATGGAAAGCTGTGATTAATGCGAACTTCAGAGTTAAGCTCCATGAATTGTAGCTATATGTGTTCTCGTTAGTTGTTTATAACCACTATACCTTCTGGTAAAGAATTTTAAATTCTATTTTCTCTACTCTTTTAATTATTTAGCATAAACTCTGGGAAAACAGGCAGGCACTAACCGTCTCCTAGCTTTTCCAATTCTGACCTATTTATACTCAAGTGAATTGGAAGAAGAAACAGGGAGAGTCACTTCAGTGTGACTCATATTTTAATTCTCCCCTCTACACTCTCCAATAGATTCACTGAAGTGTCTTTCCCCAGTGGAATATCAGAAGCTGAGAATTCCATAGCAGTGTGTGTCATCTTACATTCCTGTCGTGTTTCCAAATCTCATGGAATGTCTCTGGAAGTCTCAATATGCAATTGTTGTAGGAATATTGGGGGACACCAGCCAAAGTATTGCCGTTGTGCAAGTTCACCTCCTAATCATTGGTGTCAGTTTATTTTCTTTTAATGCAACATTAATGTGTGACAAGGATGGGTTCTTGGTCAAATATCTTTGACCCTTTAAAGGGCTCTAATATTGCACATTCAATAAATAAGCCAAGGCTTGTATAATCCTTCAATCTGCATCAATGATGTATCACACTTGTGATTCAGACAAAAGTATATACCGAAACAGAATAGCATCCCCAATGCACTTTTAACAAAATGGCCTGGTATGGTTAGGCTGAATAGTCCATTTTTATGTCTTGAAATTCAACTTCTAAGAAGTATAATAGATTGTAGTCTGAAGATATACCTTTTGCATTATATTTGATGACCTACTCAGTGACTTCCAAAATGGCAATAGTGTAAAATAAATGCCTTGCCAAATTATTTCACTTCTCCAGCACAATTTAAGAATTTAAGTCTGAAGTTTTGTGTAAATTTGCGAAAGAAAATCTCACAGAATAAGCCATTCTCAGCACTTGAAACTCAGTGTTCCTTGAAATTTGTGTTGATGTTTCTCTCTCTCGTTCTCTGTTGTGCCAAAGGGTGTCAAACCAAGGATACTGCAAGCTTCTGTGAAGTCAGTGGCCAGAAATCACAACTTCATGTGACAAAATTATTGTTTTCAAATAAGTACCAAATAACAAAACAATGTCACATTTAAAAGAGCAACAAAGTGGGAAACAGTCCAAAAGTTACTTATAGTGAGTAATCTTTTAAACTGTTGCTGTTTAGCAACATTGCCTGTTCTTTGAACTTCATTTTCCTTGGAGGTTGTTGGCCTTATGAAAGCACAGCAGTTATTATTAAATGGTTAAAAATTTACTCGCTAGCAAACATTGATCTTTTTTAATAGTTAGGTAATATACAACAGTGCCACAGCACTGGCATCTTTTTAATGGGCATATGACCTTCAGTCGCTTGTTCGGCTGTTACACCTCAGCATCAATTGTGGGAACTGGGTGTGCAGTTTTATAGCCTTAACATGACATTTCCGAAGAACAGGACATGTGACTGTTACAATCGCTGAAGATGCTAAGTTCCTGACAGTATTTTTTTTAAACCATGAAGTTTCAAAGGCACTATTCTTTTCACACACAATGTGGTTTGCTTTTGGCCTTCAGAATAAACACATCACTTTCGGGCAGTTTGATGTTTCTGGTTCCAACTAGTGAGCTGTCATACCAACAGATGCAAAGTCATAAACCTTATCTTAGTTCATTGACTCTTGCTTTGCACAGATGGCATTGTAACTCCCACGTTTAGAAATATTAGTTCTAACCCCACCCCCTCCTTGGGATTAAATAGCACATTCCAGGCTAGACACTGGCTGCCCTATTGAATTGCTCACATTGCAGGGAAAGGCTCAGAATAGCAGCCTTTACTGTAATGTTCCCCGTCTACTCACTAAATTTACATGCGAATTGCAGTGGGCACTCTGGTATGAAAGGTTGGCTCATCATCTGGATATTCTGCACTCCTATTGAAGGTCTACCAGTGTTGTTATGAAATTCAGATGCAACATGAGGTGTAATTATTTCTAAAATGTCTCAAAAATTATAGGCTTGAGGAAGCAGCTGCTTGCCATTACACACACAAAACTGCCTCCATAAACACAAGATGGTTCAACATGGATTAGGCTTTTCCTTTTCAGGAGAACTAATTCTGTTATGAATATGCAGCAATAAAAATAAAACAAGCTACAGCGACACCAGCGTAAACTGGCCTGACAGCGCATGCCAAAATTGTGTTTTATGTAGGGAAAAAAGAAAAACAAGGACAGGTGAAGAGAGAATGATTCAACATCACTTGATTAATATGCAGTGCAAATGCATCAGTGTGTAACCCACCTACAGTGGAACACAACTCAATGTAAAAAAAATCTATTCAGCAGGGACTATCATCTGTCACTTTTTTTTCTCTCTCAACTTTCATTCTTATTAACTTATCAGGCATGATGGGTGTATGAAACCGAGAGAGAGAGAGAGAGAGGGAAAGGAAGACATGCATAAAGTGACTGAGATGACAGCATATCATCTTCTGGTTTATCTGTGCAAGTCAGGACATTAAAAGTATTGTGAATCGGTTTGAGATAACATCCCCATTTCCTTATCTGGGCCAAGTCACCAGGTTCAAGATTCTATAAATATACCTTTCTTTTTTGTACAGTTGAGATGACAGTTTTATTTCCAATGCCATCACTGCTTTCAATCGCTGAGGAATAACTTCTGAGTTATTCGAACTGAAGCATTCAAGTCTGTGTGAGATACAGTTTGCAATAAAAACAGAAAATTGCTAGAGAGATTTCACAATAACAGACAATCTATCAATGATTCCTTGCCATTCAATGGTGTTACCATCACTGAATCCCCCACTATCAACATCCTATGGATTATCGTTGACCAAGAAACTCAACTGGACTCACCCAATAAACAGAGTGATGACAAGAGCAAGTCAAAGGCTGGGAATACTGTGGTGAGTAACACATCTCCTGACTTGAAAAGCCGATCTATCATTTGCAGTTGCCAAGTCAGGAGTGTGATGGAATACTCCCCAGTTACCTGGATGAGTGCGGCCCCAACAACACTCAAGAAGCTTGACATCATCCAGGAAAAAAATAGCCCTCTTGATTGGCACAACATCCACAGACATCCACTCCCTCCACCAGCAACACTCAATAGCAGCAGTGTGTACGATCTACAACATGCCCTTCAGAAGTTCTCCAAAGATCGTTAGACAGCACCTTCTAAACTCACGACAACTTCCATCTAGAAGGACAGGGGCAGCAGGTATATGGGAACACTGCCACCTTCAAATTCCCTTGAAAACCACTCACCATCCTGACTTGGAAATATATCAGCCTTCCTTCACTGTTGCTGGGCCATGAGCTTGGAATTCCCACCCTAATGGCATTGTGGGTCAGCCCACAGCAAGTGGACTGCAGCGGTTCAAGTAGGCAGCTCACCACCACCTTCTCAAGGGCAACTAGGGATGGGCAATAAATGCTGGTCAGCCGGTGAAGCCCACATTCCACAGATGAGTGAAGAAAATACTCAGCAGGTCTGGCATCACCTGTGGAGAAACAGGCCAAATGTTTTGAACCCTTCTTTGAATCTGAATGGTTTGGAAGGCTGGAGTTCACTGCCTTTATTTATGTTTTCTCTGTCCAATTGCCTTTCACTCCAGAAATGTTGCTCTTCCCACATATGCTGCCAGACCTGCTGGGTTTCTCCAGCACTTTATGTTTCTGACTGGAGCTGCCTGCTGATGATTGCACACAGCCCACACAATCTTATTTATGTTTTATTTGTGATCTCCAGTTGGTACAACCTTCGCCAACTAATTACAAGGTGCCCTCAGAAATACCAGCACCAGCTGACGTCTCAATTCACCGACACCATTCCTGGATCTGGTGTCCAGGAATAGGGGATCAACAGGATAGGGGATGGATGGGACATAAATCCCAAACTGTTTAAGGCTATAAGCTTCATTGAGGCTTTGTGAATGAATTGTAAGGGATGAATGCAGATTTCTCCAGCTTTTTCATTTCCCCTGCCCCCTCACCTTTTCTCAGTCCCAACCCTCAGACTCAGCACCGCCTTCTTGACCTGCAATCTTCTTCCTGACCTCTCCGCCCCCACCCCCTCTCCGGCCTATCACCCTCACCTTAACCTCCTTCCACCTATCGTATTCCCAGCGCTCCTCCCCCAAGTCCCTCCTCCCTACCTTTTATCTTAGCCTGCTCGGCACACCCTCCTCGTTCCTGAAGAAGGGCTTATGCCCGAAACGTCGATTCTCCTGTTCCTTTGATGCTGCCTGACCTGCTGCGCTTTTCCAGCAACACATTTAAAGCTGTGAATGAACTAGGTTACAATATTAAAGGAATTGCAACACTTAAAAAGGCATCAGGATGAGTATATGAATAGGAAGCATTTGGAGGGATATGGGTCGGGTGCTGGCAAGTGGGGACTAGATTAGGTCAGACTATCTGGTCGACATGGATGAGTTGGACCAAAGGGTCTGTTTCCTTGCTGTACATTGCAATGACTCTATGACTGTTGTGCCATAGTGATAGTGTCTGTACCTCTGAAGTAGAAGGTGTAGGTTCAAGCCCCACTTACACCAGAGTCTGTCGCAAAGATGTTACTACAGTTGTTATGGGGGATTTCAACATGAGGTAGACTGGGAGAATCAGGATGGTGTTGGACTTCATGAAAGAGACTTTGTGGAGTGCCTCCGAGATGGATTCTTAGAACAGCTGGTGCTGGAGCCTACCAGGGAGAAGGCAATTCTGGATCTGGTATTGTGCAATGAGCCAGAATTGATCAGGGACCTCGAAGTGAAGGAGCCATTGGGAAGTAGTGACCATAATACAATAAGCTTCAATCTGCAATTTGAGAGGGAGAGGGTACAATCGAAAGTGACAATATTTCTGTTGAATAAAGGGAACAATGGAGCTTTGAGGGAGGAGCTGGCCAAAGTACAATGGTACAATACCTTAACAGGGATGACAGTGGAGGAACAATGTGTATAATGCAGAAGATGCAGGATCAGTTCATTCCAAAAAGGAAGAAAGATCCTAGGAAGAGGCATGGGTGGCCGTGGCTGATGAGGGAAGTTAAGAAACACATAAAGTTAAAAGAGAACAAGTATAACATAGCAAAGGTAAGCGGGAAAATGGAGGACTGGGAAGCTTTTAAAGAACAACAGAGGATTACTAAGAAGGAAATATGCAGAGAAAAAAATGAAGTACGAAGGTAAACTGGCCAAAAATATAAAGGAGGATAGTAAAAGATTTTTTAGGTATGTGAAAGGCAAAAAAATGGTTAAGACTAAAATTGGGCCCTTGAAGACAGAAACAGGGGAATATATTATGGGGATCAAAGAAATGGCAGAAAAAATGAATTGGTACTTCAGATCTGTGTTCACTGTGGAAGACACAAGCAATCTCCCTGAGGTAACAGTGGCTGAAGGACCTGAACTGAAGGGAATTTATATTTGCCAGGAATTGGTGTTGGAGAGACTGTTAGATTTGAAGGTTGATAAGTCCCCGGGGCCTAATGGTCAACATCCCAGGGTACTGAAGGAGGTGGCTCGAGAAATCGTGGATGCGTCGGTGATTATTTTCCAGACTTCGATAGATTGGGGATCAGTTCCTGCGGATTGGAGGGTGGTTAATGTTGTACCACTTTTTAAGAAAGGTGGGAGAGAGAAAGCAGGAAATTATAGACCAGTTAGTCTGACTTCAGTGGTGGGAAAGATGCTGGAGTCTATTATAAAGGATGAAATTACTACACATCTGGATAGTAGTAACAGGATAGGTCAAAGTCAGCATGGATTTATGAAGGGGAAATCATGCTTGACTAATCTTCTGGAATTTTTTGAGGATGTAACTCTGAAGATGGATGAGGGAGATCCAGTAGATGTAGTGTACCTGGACTTTTAGAAAGCTTTTGATAAAGTCCCACATAGGAGGTTAGTGAGCAAAATTCGGGAGCATGGTATTGGGGGCAAAGTATTAACTTGGATTGAAAGTTGGTTGGCTGACAGGAAACAAAGAGTAGTGATAAACGGCTCCATTTCAGAATGGCAGGCAGTGACCAGTTGGGTACCGCAGGGATCAGTGCTGGGACCGCAGCTTTTTACAATATATATTAATGATATAGAAGATGGTATTAGTAATAACATTAGCAAATTTGCTGATGATACTAAGCTGGGTGGCAGGGTGAAATATGATGAGGATGTTAGGAGATTACAGGGTGACCTGGACAGGTTAGGTGAGTGGTCAGATGCATGGCAGATGCAGTTTATTGTGGATAAATGTATGGTTATCCACTTTGGTGGCAAGAACAGGAAGGCAGATTACTACCTAAATGGAATCAATTTAGGTAAAGAGGCAGTACAGAGAGATCTCGGTGTTCTTGTACACCAGTCAATGAAGGTAAGCACGCAGGTACAGCAGGTAATGAAGAAGGCTAATATCATGCTGGCCTTCATAACAAGAGGGATTGAGTATAGAAGCAAAGAGGTTCTTCTGCAGCTGTACAGGCCCTAGTGAGACCACACCTGGAGTACTGTGTGCAGTTCTGGTCTCCAAATTTGAGGAAAGACATTCTGGCTATTGAGGGAGTGTAGCGTAGGTTCACGAGGTCAGTTCCTGGAACGGCGGGACTACCTTTTGCTGAAAGACTGGACCAACTGGGCTTGTTTGCCCTTGGGTTTAGAAGACTGAAAGGGGATCTGATTGAGACATATAAGATTATTAAAGGTTTGGACACTCTGGAGGCAGGAAACATGTTTCCGCTGATGAGTGAGTGCCGAACCAGAGGACACAGCTTAAAAATAGGGATAGACCATTTAGGACAGAGATGAGGAGAAACGTCTTCACCCAGAGAGTGGTGGCTGTGTGGAATGCTCTGTCCCAGAGGGCAGTGGAGGCCTAGTCTCTGGATTCATTTAAGAAAGAGTTGGATAAAGCTCTCAAGGATAGTGGAATCAAGGGTTATGGAGGTAAGGCAGGAACAAGATACTGATTAAGGATGATCAGCCATGATCTTATTGAATGGTGGTGCAGGCTCGAAGGGCAGAATGACCTACTCCTCACCTATTTTCTATTGTAACACTGATGAATTTAAAGGTATGTAATTTTCTAGTTTAAATCGCAGGGGTGAAGGGGGTTTGGGTGAGGTGTTGCTCCCAATTTACTCCTGTCAAATTAAGAAAAGAGAGCACATGTGGCACATTGGTGGTGTTCCAACCTCTCAGCTAGGAGACCTGGGTGCAAGTCCCACCTGTATGATATCATCTCTGAACAAGTTGATTACACAATATTGACGTTATTAAAGAAGCAGAGAGATTGCCCGTCATTAGCTGAAGTCAGGTGGGTAAAGACTACAAACTAGTCAAGGTTGCCCGCAAGCATTATACAGGCATCAGCAGGTTAAAAGAGGATTAGGTACCTGGTAAGGGAGTGCACAGGGGACAGGGACTCAATGCCAGGCTTTGAATGGGGTCAGCACTCCTACAGTATTGGATGGGCAGAAGAGCATTGGACAATGTCACTAAGGACAAATAAGTGGCCACTTGCCCAGGAGAAAATAGGCTTCATATCAAGAGGACTGGATAATTAGGATGCAGAGGTTGTGCTGCAATTATACAAAACCCTGGTTAGATTCCTCTTGGAACACTGTGAGCAAACCTGGGGAACCATGCTTTCAGCAGAGTGTATTAGACTTGGAGGGCGTACAATGTAAATTTACAACGTAACCTTGAAATTTTCTTCCACAAATAGCAGTGGATGCAGAATTAATTGTTAATTTTAAATCTGAGATGGATACATTTTTGATGATCTGGGCCAAAGGCAGGCAGGTGATGTTAGGCCGCAGACCAGCGACTGAATGATGGAACAGGCACAAGGAGCTGAATAGCATACTAGTGTTCCTATGTTTCTGAAACTTCCAGCTGGCAATACAAGCCCAAAGATTTTATTCCCAGTACCAACAGCTGGGGGGGGCGAACGAAGCCAAGATTATTAGATTAGATTAGATTCAATTACTTAGATTAGACTATTTACAGTGTGGGAACAGACCCTTCAGCCCAACAAGTCCACACCAACCCTCTGAAGAGCAACCCATCCAGACCCATTCCCCTACATTTACCCCTTCACCTAACACTACGGGCAATTTTTAGCATGGCCAACTCACCTAACCTGCACATCTTTGGACTGTGGGAGGGAACCGGAGCACCCGGAGGAAACCCATGCAGACACGAGGAGAATGTGCAAACTCTGCACAAACAGTTGGAAGGTCACAGAAGAGGAATAGGGTACAAGAATGGAACTGTTTCCAAATGCTCAAAATGGTGCCTACCCACAATAATTGGGGCCTATTTCAAGATGATTGTGTGCCAGTGCCATGCAAGATTGTGACCCTCCTGATAGATCATCATTGAGGTCATTACGCTTGTTTCCAAAGAACTCACAGCTCACACATTGGTTGCTATACCCCTTCTACCAAAATCACCATGACTGTAAACCTCTTCACAACTAGCTGCTTCCTTGGATCAGCTGTAGACCTCAATGGCATCTCACAGTCCCTGCGCACTACTATCTTGTCTGCAGCCACAGTGAGACAGTGTCTGTGTGCACCCGCTTTCCAATTAGCAGCTGCATTCTCACACACCATTCAGTCTTCCTCTGATTTTCAGCCAAACTCCAGAGTGCGTTGTTGGACCCTACGGGACAATGGAAACACCTTGAAGAGATGGTTACTTATTCTTCTAGTAAACCAAATAGAAAGGCACAGAGACATTAAAAGCCAGTGTTAAATGCTTGATAGATCAGTGATTGAGAAGGCCATCAGAGTACTGAAGATGTGATTATGGTATCTGGACTGCTCAGTACCTTCCTCCAAGGGCCTTACTCAATGCTGTAATCAGTGATACACGCCATACATGTTGAAAAATATGAATCTTCAGACCAAGGAGACTCTGGTAAGAGGTATCCATCTGGAGGAGAAGAAATTTGAGAGAGAAGGAGATGAGATTAAACAGTGTCAGTGCAACACCAAGAAGTGACCTCATACTGGGAAGAAGATGGCATCAATAAAGTAATGGCCTGCCTTAGCCCAGGAGATGAGGAAAGTAAATCCTATCAGCCATTTTCGCATTGAATGGTGGAGTACAATCGGGCTGAATCATCTATTCCTTGTTCGTAGGTTCATATTATCCTAAGTGCCAATCTACGCTTTACCCAATGCAATAAGATGCTTTGACATGAGCAGCTCTCTTCCAAAGGTCAAGTTCCAGCTTTACTGATGGCTGCTACAGCAAGTCAAAATAACTCCCCACTCTGCTTATCTCCAATAACTTCATCATGTTCTTTGGAGGTGGGTTTCTGAACCCAAAACAAATCTAGCTTCTATTTCCCTTGGAGGAAGGTACTGAGCAGTCCAGATACCATAATCACATCTTCAGTACTCTGATGGCCTTCTCAATCATTGACCTATCAAGAGTTTAACACTGGTTTTTATCTCCTCTGTGCCTTTCTCTGTGAGGAGAATTCTGTCCCAGGATTTGAATTTGAAAAGACTCGGCTGACACTCAACTGCAGTATCAAAGCAATGCTTTATGATCAGAGTTGTTTTTAGATGTGATGCTAAACTGGGGCCTCATCTGTCTCTTCAGCTGGGCATAAAAACTCACATGTCACAGGTTTGAAGAAAAGTACAGGGAAGTACAGTCAAATTCCTGACTAAACTGTGGGGGTTGATGGAGGGGCAAGGACTGTTGCTGGATGAATATCAGCTCCCCTGCAGTCAACAGCCAATGGTCTTTGGAATGCAAGTGGAACCTTTCGTCTGGAAGTTCCCTTTTGTTTAGGCAACTCAGCTGGTGTCACAACCACATGCAAGGTGTTTCTTCAGACTCGTCCATGAAATCAGATCTTGTCAACATTCACATTGTGCTTCCCTTTAATCACCAATTTAAAAATAACCAGAATCATATCTTTATACTCCAAACATGATAAAGGAATAGTTTATTAAACCACTATCACTGAAAGTAACTTACCAAAATGTGATAAAGTTATCTGAGACACAGATTCAAAGATTTAGAGTAAATAACGCCAACTTAAATGTGAGGATGTAAATAATTTGGGAAAGTATGTTGTGAGGAATAAAAAGGTTGAGCAACTGGGCAAACATCTGGCAGATGGAATAAAATAATGGGATAACATGAAGTAGTTCACATTGACTGGCAGATTGAAGAATGCAAGATATTACTAAAATGGAGAAGGACTGCAAAATTCTGACATGCAGAATGTTCTGGCACAGAGTGACAAAACATTCCTCTGCAAGGTGGGTGGCACAGTGGCTCAGTGGTTAGCATTGCAGCCTCACAGTGCCAGGGACCTGGGCGACTGTCTGTGTGGAGTTTGAATGTTCTTCCTTGTCTGTGTGGACTTCCTTTGTGTGCTCTGGTTTCCTTCAACAGTCCAAAGTTGTGCAGGTTAGGTGAATTGGCCATGCTAAATTGCCCATAGTGCTAGGTGTGATAATCAGGGGTAAGTGGATGACTCTTCGGAGGATCAGTGTGGGCTTGTTGGGCCAAATGGCCTGTTTCCACACTGTAGAGGATCTAATCTTTTTTAAAAAAGTATAATAAGTAACAAAGAATGTTAATGGGTTTCTATGTTTTATTACAAGAGGAATTGAACATAAAAGTACTGATGTTATATTTCCATTTTAGAGGGCATTCATGAACTTGAGGGCAGTTTTGATCTTCTTATTTAAAGAAAAATGCAAATACATTGGAGGCAATTCAGTCAAGGTTTATTTTTATTCATTCACAAGATGAGGGCTTCACTGGCTCAGCATTTATTGCCCAGAGAGTCAACCACATTGCTGTGGGTCTGGAGTCACATGCAGGCCAGACCAGGTGCGGATGGCAATTTCCTTCCCTAAAAGGCATTAATAATTCCAACAATGGATTCATGGTCTTCATTAGATTTTTAATTCTAGTTTTTAAATTGACTTTAAATTCCACTATCTACCATGGCAGAATTCAAACACAGTTTCCCAAAACATTATCAGGGTCTCTGGATTATTAATCAGTGATAATACCACAAGGCCATTGCCTCCCCACTTATTAGATTTTTTTTAGATTAGACTTACAGTGTGGAAACAGGCCCTTCGGCCCAACAAGTCCACACCGACCCGCCGAAGCGCAACCCACCCATATCCCTACATTTACCCCTTACCTAACACTACGGGCAATTTAGCTTGGCCAATTCACCTGACCCGCACATCTTTGGACTGTGGGAGGAAACCGGAGCACCCGGAGGAAACCCACGCAGAGAACGTGCAAACTCCACACAGTCAGTCGCCTGAGTCGGGAATTGAACCCGGGTCTACAGGCGCTGTGAGGCAGCAGTGCTAACCACTGTGCCACCGTGCCGCCTAAAGATAACTGAAGTGAGTCAATAAGTTGAACAATTTGGGCATGTTTTTACTGGTGTTTAAAAGAACAGGAATGAGTTGATTGAAGTTTTAGGATCCTGACTGTTTTTGAGAAGGATATGTCTTCTTGTGGGTCACTGTTTTAAACTTAAGGGTGTTTTTTTCAGGACAAAGATGAGAGGAAACTTTTCTTTTTCTCAGAGGTTTACATGGCTTTAGAATTTTGTCTCCGAAGACAGTGAATGTAAACTGCGTTATTGAATGGTGGTTGACAGATTCTTGTTTGGCAGGGGAATCAATAATTATTAAGGGTACATAGGAATGTGGAATTCTCAAATCTACTCTGTCAAGCCTCCACAAAGTCTTGTATATTCAATTAGCTCATTCTTTGAAACTCTAACCTGCTTAGCCTTTGTTCGACAACCCCTTCACCCTGGGTATCAGCCAAATAATCTCTTCTGACCTGCCTCCTATTTCAGCCCATCCTTTCTTAAATATGAGAAACGAATCTATACATAGTACTTCAGGGGCAGCTTTACCAAGTCGTAACAAGACTTCCCTATTTTTGGGCATTAACCCCTAGCAATATAGGCCTCATTTCCATTTACCTTCTTAATTACTTGTTTATGCTATCATTGTATCATAACAAGTGACATGAGCATATAAAGATACATGGCTTCACTGGCTATAACTTGAAGCAGGTTATGCAAATAAAAATATGTTATCTGTATGACCAATTAAATTAATGTGAGCTTAGAAACTGATGTGATTGTGATTGTAATATTTGTATATATTAGTGAGCTACAATAAATATCCGTTAGATTCTTCAGTACTACATTATCAATGCCTAGCTTCTTATGTAATGAAGGATAATGAAACTAATGCCACTTTAGTCAATGTGGATGTGCAAAGAGATCTGAGTGTCCTTGTACACTAATCAATGAAAGTTAAACAGGTTGGTGCAGCTAACAATTACAAAGTCAAATGGTATATTGACCTTCATTGCAAGAGGATCAAAATTCAGGAGTGGGAATGTCTTACCACAGTTATCCAGGGCTTTGGTAACACCAAAACAGAAATATTGCGAGCAATTTTGATCTCTGGATATCTCAGGATATACTTGCCATTGATGAAGTTCAGTGCAGGTTCACTACAGTGATATCAGGGATAGCAAGACTATTAGTATGAAGAGAGATTGGTTCAACTGTGCTTGTATACATTAGAGTTTAGAAGAATGAGAGAAGATTTGATTGAAATATATAAAATTCCAACAGATTAGATGCAGGGAAGATGATTCTCCTGGCTTGTCGAGAACCAGGGGCCAAGTCTCAGGATTTAAGTAGGCCATTTAGCGCTGACACTCAGGTCATTTACATCAGTGGTCTGGAAAATGCTAGAATCAATTATAAAGAGTTAATAGCAGAGCATTTGAGAAACAGTGACAGACCCAGATAGAGTCAGTTTGGATTTATGAAAGGGAAATTATTCTTGACAAATAGACTGTAAGTTTTTGAGGATAAAACTGGTAGGCCAGAGTAGGGGAAGCCAGTGGATGTGGCTTACCAGGGCCTTGGTGAGTCCAGTAAAACATGCCCAAATTGTTCATCTTATTGACTCACTTCAGTTATCTACCTAATAAGTGGGGAGGCAATGGCCTTGTGGTATTATCACTAATTAATAATCCAGAGACCCTGTGTGCACCTCTGGTCTCCATCTCAGAGCAGCATGATCTGGCTATGAAAGGAATGCAACACAGGTTTACTAGACAGGTTTACCAGGTGCTGATATTGTACTGGGGTGGACAAAATCAAAAATCACACAACACCAGGTTATCATCCAATAGGTTTATTTGAAATCACAAGTTTTCGGAGCAATGCTCCTTCATCAGGTGAAGTGAGGGAGGGCACACCGGTACAATGTTTATAAGTAGAGAAACCAAAGGAGCATACAATGGGTATAAGTGTAGTGAACAAACCTAAAATGGCTAATGGAGAACTTTGTTAGAAAGGAAAGGCAAGTTTCGACAGATTAAGATGATTGGGCAGTCCAGAACTGATGGCCCCAGTATAAGGACAAGAATTAAACTATTTAGGGCAAAGATAAGGAGGAATTTCCCGCCTCCAGAGTGGTGTGTCTGTGACATTCTTTTCCCAGAAAATGGTTGAAACTAAAACATTGAATGTTTTCAAGACAGAATGAATATATTTCTTTGGATTAAAGGAATGAAAGATTTGGAAAGAAAATACAAACAAGTTGCTGAGTTGGATGATCACCCATGACCATCCTGAAGGCAGAGACAAAAAAACATGGTGCTGGAAAAGCACAGCAAGTCAGGCAGCATCTGAGGAGCAGCAGGGTCAATGTTTCCGGCATAAGCCCTTCCTATAAATAAACAAATATGACTGCAAAGGTTATTTTTGATAACTTTTTGTTCCACAAAGGAATGTCAATTTTGCTGGAATTTCTTTTGGTGCCTGTTTTCCTATCTTCTTTTCAACACACAGAAGCTTTGAGTCTTCACACACCCTTAGAGCATCCAATTGACAGTCTTGGAATCTTGGAACAATTCAAAGACCCTTTGTGAGTACATCTTAAGATTACAGTCTGGTGGCTGCAGTTGAATCCCGAAGACAAGATATATGGCTTTCAGGTGCTGTTTTGTAAGATTCCTTGTATGCCCTTTGCTTGACGGATTAGCTTCCTTTATAGAACATAGAACAATACAGCGCAGAACAGGCCCTTCGGCCCTCGATGATGAAATATCATATTAACACACTCCTGACATTTGCTCAGCCAGTTGTAAACTGTGATTTAATTCCATGTCATGGTGGTGTGTCGCTTGGAGGTGAACACATACAGCAGATGCTGTTCCACTGTATCTTCTGCCCTTGATCTAGTCATGGTAGAGTTTAGGAGGGTTGAGAAGATCACAAAGGTTAAGAAAGTGCTGTCAAAGGAGCCTTGGTGAGTTGTCTTAATGCATCTTGTACACACTGCTGTAATTGTTCATTGGCGATGGAAAAGTTGAATATTTAAGGAGGGATTGGGTGTTAATTATATGAGATGCTTTGGCCTGGGTGGTAGAATAGAATCATAAAATCGCTACAGTGTGAAAGCAGGCCATTTGGCCCATCGAGACCACACCGACCCTCCAAAGTGCATCCCACCCAGACCCTTCGCCCCTTACCCTATTCTGTAAACCTGCATTTCCCATAATAATGTACCTAGACTGAACATTCCTGGACACAATGGGCAATTTACCATGGCCAATTTACTTAACCTGTACTTCTTTCAACTTTGGGAGAAAACCAGGGCATGTGAAGGAAATCCACGCAGACACGGGGAGAATGTGCAAACTCTACACAGAGAGTCACCCGAGGTTGGAATTGAAGCCGGGTCCCAGGCATGGTGAGGCAGCAGTACCAACCAGTAAGCCACTGTGTCAAGCTCCTTTTGTGTTTTTCAAGCTACATTCATCCAGGCAAGTGGAACGCATTCTATCATACTCTGAACTTGTGCCTAGGAAATGATGGACAGTCTTTGGAGAATCACAAGGTGATTTACTTGCAATAGATGTCCAAGCTTGTATCCTTGTTTTCATATCGCTGGAGCAGTTCAGTTTCTGGTCATGTTAACCACCCCCTCCCAGTAGTTTGTTGATTCAATGATGATAATGCCCACTGAATCTAAGGGGAGATGAATGAATTATTTTTGTTAGAAATTTTCATTACTTGGCACTTCTGTGGCATAAATGTTATTTTCCATTTATCAGCCCAAGCATAAATGTCCAGGTCTTTCTGCAATTGAGCACAAACTGCTTCAGTGGGGATTCTGGATGTGAATTACTCACTGCAAAATTGCTCAGCTATAACTTGTTCTTGTAGCCACAGTATTTGCATGGCACATCCAGTTTTTGGTTAATGATAACCCCCATGATTAATACTAGTGGAAGAATTATGTGGTAGTAATGCTATTGAATGTCAATGGGAAATTGTTAGGTTTTCTATTATTGGACATATATAATTATCAAAGGAAATAAAAATGGTGAATGCTTCACTCAAAGTATGTGTATTACAGCTCATCTAACCAGCTGAAATATTTCCTGGTCTTTCTGCATTTGGCCGTGGACTGTTCCAGTATCTAAGGAATCACGCATAATGTTGAGTAGCCAATGGTGAATATGACACATTTCTGACCTTATGATGGAGTGAAGATCATAGATGAAGTAGCTGAAGATGATTGGGCCTAGGACACTATCCCGAAACCCTTTGAAGAGATGCCCTGGAGCTAAGATGACTGACCTCCAATGACCAGAACTTTCTTTCTTTGGGCCAAGTAAATCTCCAACCAGTGGAGACTTTTCTACCCTGATTTCCTGAACTCCAGTAATTCCTGGAGCCAAACTGGGGCAATGCCAAATTAAAAGACCACCCATGGACCCAGTCCAGTGCTAGCAGTCTGCAGCTGCCCTGGGCAGTTAGTGTCACTTACTCCAGAAATGACATGCAGAGAGAAATTAGCATCCCTGCAGGTTCTGGGAGATAGGTGGTGCATGCAGTCACTGTCCATAGAGCATGCCCTGTGATATTTTACCTGGTGTGCCAGTTGGAGGACTGGGCAAGCAAATGGTAAGCTGGAGTGGCCAGATACCTGCTCTGATTTACATGTCAGGAATTATTGCCAACTAGTATCTGTCTGGTGAGTGGAAGAATGCTAATTCCATGATTAAGTTAAATAGACAAACTAGAACTCAATCCACAAGCCTTCCAGCTTTGTGGCCTGCTTCTAGTTTGTGTGGCAGGGTCCTGAAGTTAAGGTTCTGACCTGTTCTCAAGATTATCACACACCACTATGCTGTCGTACTCTTTACTTTATTTACCATTAGGAATCAGACAACTCCAAATGAAAAAAAAATCAAGATCATCTTTAAGAAATTCTTTATTGATAAAGTTTCAGAAATAAAAGCAACTAGCATTTATTTCACATCTTTCACATAATAAAACATCCTTTGGGGCTTCAGGAGTATTATCATGCAAATTTAGACACTAGCCAGATAAGGAGATATTAAGGAAGGTTTTTATTTTGGTATTGTGAACACAATGATGGGAACAGTTCTATTTCCTGATTCGCTTCCCAAACAGCATGGACAAAACACACCCTAAGCAATTTCTGTTGGATTGGTGAATTGGAGGCTAGAGTGTTTGTTTATTGTCCAGTTAATAACTGTGGGCAGAGATTCAATCTCAGACAGACAATAGGAGGATTTTCAACAGCTAAACACTGGCAGCTTCACTGCCAGAAGCAGGAATTGAGGGGTTATCATAGTTTCATGGGTAGTCTCTTGACACAATGGACTGGTCAAGAATTATCAAATCTACTCCTTCATTGTGAGGATGGGCGTGTCTTGTGGATTCCTTCCTCCTTTCCTTCCAGCCTTTGGACCCTATCCCCTTCCGTTCCTCCCATCATGGTCTATTCAAAGCTAAACTCATTCAAACAGATGAAAGGTTAGTTTTAAGGTTCTTCCTTAAAGAAGGTCAGCAAGGTGAAGAGGCAGAGAGGTTTATAAAGGGAATTCCCAGATCTTAAGGTGTTTGGAGTTTATAGCATGGCTGCCAATGGTGGAGCAATGAAAATCAGAATGGTGCAAGAGGCCAGAATTGGAGAAATGCAGAACTATTGATACTGTTGGTGTAGTCTCAGAGGCATTTGGGTGCACTACATTACTAAACAGGAGTCTGAGGTCTTTTCAAAGTAAATGCTTATTCACATTTTACGAATTATATGTGCTAAGACTTAGCATGAAGTCTGTACAATTGCTTCTCACTTCAGATGTTCTCCCTCATTATGTGGTTGATCACAGAAGTATTAACATTGCTAGCTATTTACATATTCAGGTTCTAACCTTCTACTCTATATCTTAAGTTATTGTCTTAGTTTAAGATTTATGTTCTTCCTACAGGATATATGGTTATATATGCATAACACTGCATGCTGTTGTCTGTCATATTGAAAGGATCATGACAATTTGAAACAATAACAAACACTGATGGTGCAGATAGACAAATGTGAAGAAACCCAATTTATAAGTTTCAGTCTTCTCCTAATAAAATTATTACTTTTAAAATGACACCTATGGGCATAAATTAAAGATGTATCAATGTATTTTACTGCAGACTGGTAAGATAGGGCTTACGTTCACATTTCATCAAGCAAGACAATTTGGACTTCAGCTGGACAAAGGTTTTCCTATCTCCCTCAAAACAAAATTAATATTTATTCTTCCTTCAAAGTCAACAACAAACGAAAACAATGTGATTGGTACTCGTACATGCTTTTATAAGTCAGTTGCAGGGCACGAATTTCACAAGAGCACTCCCCTGTGCTAAATTTGATATTCAACTGCAATGTGTGGATGAAAGTTAGAATAACAAGTATAGTATCGTACATCATCAAGGACCTCACTGCACATTAGTGGCAAAGGTTCTATTGGCAGCATTGCAGATTTAATTTCCAAGCTTGCAATGTGAGCTTCTGACAAGTGTATTGGATACAACCATGTGCGCATTGAGATTATAGAGATACCTTTGTAATGTTTTAGACCCTTCACCTCTCCAAAAACATGAAGGGACATTCATAGTCTACATTTAATTACAGAATTGTCACTCAGGGTCAGCCAAAAATCATAGTGAAACTGGGAACTCCATTCACCTCAGATTGAATGTGTGTGGATGCACATGAGAGTGATTGCACTCCTCAGGATCCTATAATCATCTGTGGGAGAGCCTTAAAATGCCTCAAGATTGTGTATATGAAAGGAAAACGTTCTCAATTCTCATGTGAGTTGTGTGTATGTAAGGAGAAGGGAATACTGTGGATGTGTTTATGCCTAATGATACTGAGGTACACTGCAAAAATCAAATAAGATGGGAAAAATGTAATTTTAAAGAACTGAAAATTGATCAAAGAGGCAGCAAGATTTTGCATTTTAATTTATACATTGTGGTTAATATTGAACTCCAAAGTGCTGTTTGATTACATAACGATAATGATATCATAGCAATCAAAAGTGAGTTCACACGTGCACACAAGCTTAATGTATGAACATAAAAGATTCTTTCAGTTCTCCTCTGAGCAGCTTTTACAATAAATAACGGAACAGGTAAAAGAGGTCATGCTGGAAAATCTGTTCCAAACAGATAGTCTTGTTGCATATTAATATCCACCACATGCTGTTGTCTGTCATATTGAAAGGATCATGCTCTAATCTCACAGAATGAAATTGAAAAAATAAAACTATATTGGAACATCTGTAACATGTTAAAATAGATGCTATACTAGTTTAAGTATGGAAATTTGATGCACATTCTTTGCAGGCCATTGAAAGAAAATGTGACATGTCAGAAGATTCATTGAAAGGATGTCTTTGTATTTTACAATCAGAAATGGAATGTGTTACATGGGGATGCTTTAACTGAACTGTTAAACTTCAATACCAGACAGCTACTTTATAGGCTTTGAATTCATTTAATTGATTGTTTCTAGACATTGCCAATGGCTCTGAGATAAATTCTCCCAGCATGCACTGACTGACCCAGAACAGGATTGTCAGTAACCATTCACAGCTGGGATCCTACAATTGACTTCATAGTTCTGAGACTGGTTGGAGAAATATCAACTATCCAATGACCCCTACTGGTCAATATATTAATGTGGACATTAGGTATGAATAGGATTGAGGTCATTGTGGTTTTTTGCCTACCCATCAAAACAACAGCAGCTACACAGTCTCACAGTGTATGTTAATATATAAATATCACCACTTAATTTTTGAACTTTGAGAAAAGCATAGTGACAAGCATGAGTGAATCAAGATCATAAATGTACCATTATATATATTTATTTCATTCTCCAACCACATCATGGATTCAAGCCTTTCAAATGTTTAGCCATTGCATTGTCACTTGCACAACATTTGGGGATATGCATTTTACACTTGGGGAACATCAACATCTCAGCAAGGAGATTAGGTGGAGTACTTTATCTCTTTCTCACTACTTTGGAAATGGTTAGACTGCCAAGTATTGGCTGACTAGTCTGTGACACCATTTACCTTTGATATGAGCCAATAATTTTCCCATTATTTATCTGTTCCCATTTTCCATCTTTTCTTTCATCCACTTGTTCAATTTACAGCCAAAAGTTGATGTTATCAGAACCCTGGGTAATTTTTCATTATTTTTATTTTATTCTTTTACCAATTTTGGTTTGGAACTGTGAACCATAAGCTGAAAATGATCTTAGGACTGTGAGCAGCAGCTTGTGTATGTAAACAGAAGGACAGTCAAGCTGCTGTTTGTCTGTGAGCCCAGGCCTAAAAGCTAATTCAAGTTCGTAGTCAAAGTGCTCCATACCCGCTTTGACACGTGGGAAAGCAGTGTGCCTAACAAGATGGCAGACTCCTGACCATTAACAAGATCAGTACTTGGGAATTGATGCCAACAAGTCTTGGAGAGAACGTGATGGTCAAACAAAGAGAGAGAGGCAGGAGAGTTTGAATTGTGTTTTCCTTTGGACTGTGTTTCAGAGAGAAGGAGCATGGCTGTTGATGCCACAGTGTGAAGATTTGAAAGCTCTCTCCCTAACTTTTAATTAACAGTTATTGGAAGTTGGAGAATAGAAATGAAATTGTAAGTATGGCTGCAACTTCTTCAGGGTGAACTGATTGATGTCTTAAGAAAATTAGCCGAGAAACAGTCGTCAATGTCTGTGGAATAATGCATTATAAAAACCACTTAAGTAATTTGGCTGGTTTTGTTATTTTCTTTTATTTACTCCTTAACTGTATTTGTTTTTTTGTGTGTGTGAATGGGGTTGAAAGCAAAGGTGTTGTTCTTATAAATTGAGTATCAATTAAAGTACTTTGTTGTTTAACTTTACTCTGCTAAAGTATTAAATCACCAATAAATAGTTATGTCTTTTGTTTAAGTTATAAACTTGGTGTCTAAACTTGATTGCTCACAGAGTGTCAGATTGGTTTTTCAAAGCTTCTGGTTAGGAACCATTAGGACCCAATTTTGAGGGTCTTGGAAGGTGTTAATTTTACAAAGAATACACTGGTACAAAAGCTGATTTGATTCAGCTGTCCTGTCTGCATGATGTACCAATATAAGGCCTGATATTAACTCATAGTGGGGAGAGGTCAAGAATGGACTGCAACCCTGTAATGTGGTATCAGTTAGAATCCCTGCTGACTTATGTTTATTCCAACTTATTTGAACTCTACTTCTCTTCTGCTCACATGTTTCAGATGCAAAGTTGCAATTAAGCAGCGGAGATGCTCAATGCCTGCACTGAAGATTTGGGAGAGAAAGTGTTTCAAATGCTCATCTTGATAGTACTAAATGATTCAAGAGTTCCTACCTCTACCATCATTCCAGATATCCACAGCTGCCAAGGTGAATTATTTTCCTCAAATCCCCTCTAAACTTCTTGCTTTTTTCCTTAAAGCCGGTTATTGATTCCTCTACAAAAGAGAACCTATGAATACCCCTTGGCTCTTTGCATACCTCAACCTTTTCTGCTTTCAGGAAAACAACCCCAGCCTATCTAGTTACTCTTCATAACTGAATCATTCCAACCCAGTCAACATCCTGATAAATTTCTTCTGCACCCTCTCTAATGCAACTATAGCCTTTCAAACTTCTAACTAATGTCATATACAGCTCCATTTTAACCTCTTTGTTTTTGTATTCAACGCCTTGATGATCAAGGCAAGTATACTATATGCCATGCTTTTCCACTGTTCAATCTAATGACGCTGCCTTGCAATTTAAAGCTTTTCTCCGAGCTATTTGCCATACCATCAATTTTTGTGTCATTCAAGAACTCACTGATCATACCTTCTACATTCCTTACCTAGATCACTAATATATACAACAAACAGGAATGACCCAGCATCAATCATTATGTTGCAATGCTAGACATTGGCTTCTCGTCACAAAAACATCTTTCAACTATCACCCTCTGTTTTCTGCCACTAAGCCAATTTTTGATCCAATTTGCCAAATTGACCAGTTTCCATGGAGTCTTAGCTTCTTAATCAGTCTGTTGTGAAAGTTCTTGTCAAAAATCTTACTGAAATCCATGAAGTTACATGAACCCCACCACCATCACCTTCATGCCTCGTCAGCTCCTCAAAAATTGCAATCATTATTAAAATATAATCTCCCCTTTACAAAGATTTCTTTTTCAGGGCTATCTTTTATGAATTCATGCCTCTCCAAGTCGAGGTTGATTCTAACCCTCAGAATTTTTCTTATTAGTTTCCCTACACAGATGTTAGACTCAGAGGTTGTAATTTCCTGGTTTATCCTGACCATCCTTCTTTACTAACAGCCTTATTTATTGTCCTCTAGTCCTCTGGCACCCCTCCTGTGGCTAGAAAGGATTTACAAATTAATGTCAAAATCTCTGCAATTAATTGACTCCCATAGCAGCCTTGGATGCATCTCACCTGGACCTGGGAATCTATCCAATTTCAAGCCTACACTGATCAATAATGCTTTCTTCCTTTCAATGTTAATTTATTCAAACATATCACAATTTTCCTCCCTGATTTATAGACCAGCGCTAACTTTCTCCGCTGTGAATTCAGATGCATATGAACGCAGCTTCATACTAACTTGCAGTTCTTTCACTTCTGAATTTTTAAAACTAACTTCAGATTCTTTAACTATACTGGGGGAGGGATTTCAGATCATGTTTGCTGGATTGTAGTCTAGGCGTTTGGGTTACTAACTCAGTAAAATGTTCAGCCTTTTGTACAAGAATGGCCACACACTCCCAGAGGGATCCACGCTGTCCAGCAGAAAATTAGGAGTTAGTTTGTAGTTCTCACCCCCAAGTTACATTATCTGCAACCCCCAATAGGATTTGATCCATGTAGATTTCCATAATTAATGACTGTAATATAACACTGCTTTTGTTGCCTGGTTTGAAGTATTTGCAAAGTGGGAGAGCACTAAATACATTAAGGATTCATGTGAATTGGATAAGGTGATTTTGTTAATATAAAATATATAAGCAAAAGATAAAATAAAACAATATATCAGTCTTAAGTTTCATTTCAAAACATGAATATCTAGCATAATGTGGAACACTAGCTTGTTTGACAATGGCTTCATTATCTGCTGCTCTTTGACAAACCTTAACGCCTTGTTGGCATCAGACCAAAATAATTAAGTCGAGTGGAATTCAAAACACACCCATTTATGAAGATAACTATTGCAAAGCCCAATGTGCAGTTCACTATTTACATCTACTTAACCCTTTCAAGTAATAAAAGAACATTGTTTTTAAAGTAGAAAGTTTTCTTAACAGCAATGACTAAAAGGAAGGAATAAAAAGTTGTATCAATAAAGTGAAGAGTTGGCACCAAGCTAGGAGACTCAATATGTTATGTAGCTGAGAATAGGAAATTGGGAAGGAACTTTGAATGGGAGAAACTAAAGCAGATTGAGTTCAATGTGGGAAAATGTAAAACCAACCTGCTTTTATCCAAGAATAATAAATCAGAATGCTTTTTGAAGACGAAGAACTACAATTTGTGAAGTGGTGAAAGGATTTGGGCAGCCACGTGCACAGATTATTTCACTGTTTCTGGGTCACAATCATGGAACACCCCAACAGCATGTTGGGTCTACTTGCATCAAGATTTGCAGACGATACAAAGATTGGTGGAGTTGTGGATAGTGAGGAGGGCTGGGCTGAGGAGTGGCAGATGGAATTCAACCCTGTCAAGTGTGAGGTTTCCATTTTGGAAGGACAAATAAGAATGCGGAATACGGGGTTAACAGTAGGGTTCTTAGTAAGGTGGAGGAGCAGAGTGATCTTGGGGTCTATGTTCATAGCTCTTTGAAAGTTGTCACTCAGGTGGATAGAGCTTGTAAAAAGGCCTATGGTGTATTAGAGTTCATGAGCAGAGGGATTGAATTCAAGAGTCGTGAGGTGATGTTGCAGCTTTACAGGACCTTGGTAAGGCCACATTTGGAGTACTGTGTGCAGTTCTGGTCACCTCACTTTAGGAAAGATGTGGAAGCTTTGAGAGGGTGCAAAGGAGATTTACCAGGCTGTTACCTGGAATGGAGAATAGGTCGTACGAGGATAGGTTGAGAGTGTTAGGCCTTTTCTCATTGGAACGGTGAAGGATGAGAGGTGATTTGATAGAGGTTTATAAGATGATCAGGGGAATAGATAGAGTAGACAGTCAGAGATTTTTCCCCAGGTACAACAGAGTGTTATAAATTTAAGGTGAAGGGTGGAAGGTATAGGGGGGATGTCAGGGGTAGGTTCTTTACCCAGAGAGTGGTGGGGGCATGGAATGTGCTGCCTGTGGGAGTGACGGAGTCAGAATCATTGGCAACCTTTAAGCGGCAATTGGATAGGTACATGGATAGGTGCTTAAGCTAGGACAAATGTTTGGCACAACATCGTGGGCCGAAGGGCCTGTTCTGTGCTGTATTGTTCTATGTTCTATGTTCTATGTTCTATGTTCTAAGTGTTCTATACCAATGGGAATAAGCAATAAATGCTAGCCTTACAAGTGAAGCGCACATCCCAAAATATTTTTAAACATTTCCACATGCTAATGTGTGGGTATGAAAGTAATCAGAAAGGCGAACAAAGCATTGGCTTTCACTACACACCAATGGTTTAGTTCCAAAGATATATGGGCCATGTTCGAAGCCCACCTGCAGCACAGCTTTCAGTTTTGGACATCACTCCACCAAAATGCATACAGTCAGTTCTGCTATAATGCGTGTTCCTTCAATGCGGATTGGCCATTAGTTTAAATGGTGTGGCTATTGCGCAATTTTCTTATAACTCAAGACCAGACGAGAATGGAACTATCACATTATATCAGAACCGAATGTATTGGCCTTGGAGGAAATGTCATGATGAATCATTGAAATTATACAATGATTCTTTGACTGCTCAGGCATTGTGATCCACAAATCCATGTTTAAACTCCTACACTTTTTTTTAATCTCCTTAGATCATAAGACATAGTAGCAGAAGCAGGTCATTGAGTCTGCTCTGCCATTCAATGAAACCACGGTTGATCTGATCATCCTGAGCTCCACTTTTCTGGCTTTTCTATCTATCCCTTGATTCCCTTAATGATGACAAAACTGTCTATCTCAGCCTTGAATATACTTAAATGACTCAGCCTTTACATTCCTATGTAATAAAGAATTCCATGATTCATTACCCTCTGAAGAAAAAAAAGCGCCTCATCTTTACCTTAAATGGGAGACCCCTTATTCTGAAGTTTTGCCCTTTGGCCCTAGACACAGCTACAAGTGGAAACAAACTTTCCAAATCTATCTTGCCAAGTTCCTTAAGAACCTACTCTGTCTTAAAAAAATTCTTAAATTTTGACAACAGATTCTCCTGTATCTTTGGCTCCAATCAATTCTCTATATATCTGTGAAGTAGCTCAGATCATTTCTTTATGTTAAAAACCATTGCATAAATACAAGGGGTTAAAATTGAATATGGCTTAAACATGGACATGGGGTTGTATTTCTTACAATGCAAACTGCCTGCTGCCTACTCATTACCATGATTGTCACATACAAGCAGCATTAAGCACAGTGCCCAGAGACAGCTAACAAAAGAAAATCTAAAAGTATTCTACAGGCAGAAGAATAGCAAAAGGGTAGGAAAAAGAGGAGTGGGCTGATTAGGGACTAACAAAAAAATGGATTTATGCATGGAGCCAAAGGGCAAGACTGAAATACCAAATGAGTACATTGCATCTATCTTTTCCAAAATAGAAGACTTTAGACAAGACACAGTAAAACAGGAGGCTGTTTAGACATTGTTATGGACCAGACCAGATACCCTCAAAATACTTGAAGGGGTTAGCTTATATCTGAACATTTTTTTTCTTATTTTAAGGCAAATGTAGAAGGCATATGGTGTACTGCTTTTATTGTAAAAAATGAGGTCTGCAGATGCTGGAGATCACAGCTGCAAATGTGTTGCTGGTCAAAGCACAGCAGGTTAGGCAGCATCTCAGGAATAGAGAATTCGACGTTTCGAGCATAAGCCCTTCATCAGGAATAAGAGAGAGAGAGCCAAGCAGGCTGAGATAAAAGGTAGGGAGGAGGGACTAGGGGGAGGGGCGATGGAGGTGGGATAGGTGGAAGGAGGTCAAGGTGAGGGTGATAGGCCGGAGTGGGGTGGGGGCGGAGAGGTCAGGAAGAGGATTGCAGGTTAGGAGGGCGGTGCTGAGTTGAGGGAACCGACTGAGACAAGGTGGGGGGAGGGGAAATGAGGAAGCTGGAGAAATCTGAATTCATACCTTGTGGTTGGAGGGTTCCCAGGCGGAAGATGAGGCGCTCCTCCTCCAGCCGTCGTGTAGTTGTGTTCTGCCGGTGGAGGAGTCCAAGGACCTGCATGTCCTCGGTGGAGTGGGAGGGGGAGTTAAAGTGTTTAGATAAATGTGAAGTGCTGCATTTTGGTAAGGCAACTCAGGGCAGGACCTACACACCAAGTGGTGAGATTCTGGGGAGTGTAGCCGTTCAAAGAGACCTTGGGGTGCAGGTTCATAGAGAGGAAAGCGGAGGCACAGTTACACAGGGTAGTGAAGAAGGTGTTTAGTATGCTTGCCTTAATTGGTCAGTGCATGGAGTATAGGGGTTAGGAGGTCATGTTGCAGCTGTACAGGACATTTGTTCTTCCACTTTTGGAATATTGTGTCCAACTGTAGTCTTGCCCCACATATCTTCGGACATTCGGATTGTCTTCTGCAAAATTTGAACACCTTTCAACAGACCATTTTAATAGAAGCTCCCCATTTACATAAGTAGTATTGAATTAATTTGGGCTTTTCAAGTTGGCACTGCTTAGATTACTGCTTAAATTATACTGTGACAAAGGGGCAACATATTTTACGGAGGAGCTAAATCATTTAAAATAGATTGATTTGTTTGGTGGAGACCAGAAGGGTATGATATGCTTTTGTGCTCTTTTTTCTGTCTTCCATAATGTGCATTAAAGGCCAGTGCCAATTAATATGCCTATAGTAGTTGTAAATCATTATAATTTAGATTTTCGTTTGCTTAAAAGAAAAATTATGAGGACATTGAGTTATGTGAAATTGCTTTTTACCTCCTCCATCCATTCCCCAGAATATTTGTGTTGATATTGGTTGGTATGTGAAGAAATATCATATTCTGCTACATCTCACTAGGGTAGATAGATGTGATTTATCACAGTGGAGGTTGTTTTGTAAAAATTTCAGGAATGATAAAACCTCCCAAATGCATGTGTGATGGAGTCAGAGGGGATGATATTAGACTTTCTCATAAGGAAAGTATCCACCACATTAAAAATGATCAAAGATGGTCTAGTTAGTCTCTGACCATATCAGCTCAGTATGACATACCTTTTAAACATTCCAGAGTTGGCATTGAAAATATATGTTGCTTTCAAACATTATTCAGGAATGCTTAAAAGTCAGATAAGGAAGCTCCAAAGTAATCAAAGTAACCACTTCTTATTATTTTCTTGCCTTTTTTCATTAAGTGTAAAAGTATAATATAAAGTTATTGGTATTCTTTGTAGACTTTCTCAATGGAATGGAATTTCCCTGTTTGCTCTGTCTTCCTTTATTTTTCTATTTTCACTGCAATCCTGCAAAGTGCATCGTGTGACAACCGGACAAACACTCTTCTGTCTTTACCACTGAATCCACCTCCTCCTACCCCTCTTTGGCAGGAATGCAAAATTCAGTCCATTGAACCATGTCAAGAGAGGGTGAGACAATTCCAGTGATGAGGTTGTGAAATGGCAGAATAAATGATACATTCTGTAGCTGAATTTAGGAAGGCAATCTCAATTGCAGTAAACCACACAGTAATTCCTCTAACTGTGGATGGACAACTAGATAAGACATCAATGAAGTGAAGCAACATCGTTATAATTCTAGACTTTATTATTGTGATGCTATCTAGTCCAACCAGCCATTTTGCAGTTTCCACATGTTTGCACTTACCAATAACTTTGCTTTCAGCACCACATTATCCACCATCCTGTGCTTATTGAGGAATATTAGCTATTTGTCCAGCAACAACTTGTTTTTAAATTAGGAACATAGGAACAGGAGTAAACTATTCAAACCTTCGAGTCTGTTCTACCATTTAACAAGATTCTGGCTGATCTGCAGCTTAACTCCATGTACCTGTCTTTGTCCCCTACCCCTTAATATCTTTGCTTAACAAAAGTTTATCTGTCTCAGATTTACATTAGCAACTAACCTGGTATCAACAGCCATTTGTTGAAGAGAGTTCTGAACATCAGTCATCTTCTATGGATAGAAGTGCTTCCCAGCAACTCTCCTGAAAAGTCCAGTTTTAATTCTCAGACTATGCCTCCCAGTTCCAGAATCCCCAACCATGGAAATAGCTTATCTTTATCTATCCTGTCTTTTCCTGGTTATATCTTCAAGACTTGAGGCAGATTACCCCTTTTCTTAAATCTTACTATGGTGTCACCTATCCCTTTATCATTATCTTCTCTCAACCTATAACCTTCAAGATAACAATGCTTCAATTTGGTCACTGGATTACCTTCAATTTTAATCATTCCAAAACTGGCAATTGTGATATCAGCTTCTCGGGACTGTGAGGTGTACATTTGTTTTCCCAAACCTCTCCCTCTTGAAGACAATGCTTAAAACCATTCTCCTTAGCCACGCTTTTCATCAATTGTCTGAATATCTCCTTCTGTAGCAAAATATCAAATTGTACTTGATGGCGTCATCATGTTTGACACAATCTCATGGGCCAAAGGGCCCATTACTCTACTGTACTATTCTATGTTCCTGGGATGTGCCTTGGTATTTTTGCTTGTGTATACTTACTATATAAATGCCATTAGTATAGTCCTTTTAACAGTGTAAATTGGTATTCTATTCAAATGAGTCGTACCTTCATTTTTCTGATAAATCAAGTCAACAAATTCTAGTGGACTGAATTCCCCAATGCAACAATCTTTTCAGCATGCCTTGATTTATTATAGAGAAGCAGAAAAAATGTTCTCAGAAGGGCTCCAAAAATATAAAAGAGGGGAAAAAGTACTAATTGTATACTATTATCTCAGATTTAGCATAGCTTATCTTTATCTATTTAATAACTGATGTTGAGCTTGGCCATGTGCCAGGCTATCAGATCAGGCCCACCATGTAAAATGAGGTGAATGTCCTTGATACAGATCAAGTGAATTCGTCATGACTTGTGAGCTCAATTAGTTGGTTTTATGGCATATCTGGAGAAATATTTCATTCTCCAGCACAGTGTGTTCAAATTTCCTATACTCAGGGGTATAGGTAAAGTGTGACAAATAGAGGTGGGGGGAAATGATAGTGGGAGGCTGGCTAGGTTAGTGTGGTATTGTAGCTAACCATACTGTGGTTAAATTAGTAAATTGTTTCAAAATCGATATCCAAAATCGAACATCCTCAAATTGAGAAGAGGGCTTTTATACTCCACCCAATGCATCCACAATTACCTTTATAAATCATTCTCCTGTATTCCACACTCCAAAGTTTGGATGCCTTGAAAATAAAATAATTGATTGCTGTTTTCATAGCGGATTAAGTCAATTAATTCCAAATATGCTACAAATAAGGGTATTTTAAAAAAATCAACTAATTGTTGTAATTAAAGACATTTTAATCAGACATAGATTTCAGCACTCAGGGTGAGAAAGCAAAATTTATCCTTCTCTTCTGTGTGGCGAGATAACTTATCAATATTTATATGTTCAAATTAATATTCAGGTGTTCACTGAGATTGACCATGGCTTGGTTCTTCAGATTATTGGTTTTCAAATGGCATCTTTTCACCCTTGGGGTTTCTGATGAGAAGATGTTTCTGAGATCCCCAATAATCTACAACAAAGGGAGCATAATGTCATTGGTATTATTGGGAGAATGGGAAGGTCATATGAAAGCCCTGTACTGAGTGGACTGACTCCTGAAGGCCAATGAGATGGAAATTTCATTGACTTTAGCAGTTTTTAAGTTAACTTAATTCCCTTCTGATATTGGACCAGGAGGCTACAGTCTGGCAGTTGTGAGAGTGGTCTATTGCAATAAGTTGAAGAAGGGCTTTGCAGTAAGTAACCAATTGGAAAGAGATGGTAGTGTATTCAAAGGTGCATTATGCATTTTGTCCATTAATAGCTGTCATTACCATATACCACTTGAGAGTCTAGGAGGAGAATAAGGAATCCATGTCTTATCAGCACAATTGGTAGTACTGATTTAGAATGCTTCTTACTGATTCTTCTGAAGAAGTTGCCAATGGCAACAAAGAGTGGGAAATAAAAAATATTGACGAAGATCTTATAGAATTTCTACATTGCAGATGGAGATTATTCAGCCCATCAAGTCTGCATCGATCCTCCAAAGAGCATCCCACCCTATCTCCATAACGTTTACCATAGTTAATCCCCACCTAACCTGCACATTCCTGGACACTATGGGGCAATTTAGCATGGCCAATCCACCTAAATTGCACACCTTTGTACGTGGGAGGAAACCAGAGCACCAAGAGAAACGCATGCAGACACGGGGAGAATGTGTAAACTCCACATAGACGACCACTTGAGGGTGGAATCAAACCTGGATCTCTGGTGTTGTGAGGCAGCAGTGCTAACCACTGAGCCATCCTAAATTAGTTTATGTAGGTGACTTTTAGAAGCTATTTGTCTACTTTCTGCAGAAAGCATTTCAAAATTAACATTTAAGAAATGTAACATTTAAGGAGATACAATCTGTTGTTACGCAAACATTAGAATGCTCCAATCTTATTTTTAATTATTCAGGAGATGCAGGAATCTCTGGCCGGGCCAACATTTGTTTCCTATTTCAAGATGCTCCTGGGAAGGTAATGGTGAGACTCTTTCTTGAACTGCTGCAGTGCTTTGATTGTAGATGTCCCCACATTGCCTTGGGGGAGGAATTCCAGGACACTGAAGGAACGGCGATATATTTCTAAGTCAGTATTGTGAATGGCTTAGAGGGGAGCTTGCAAGTGGTGGTATTACCATGTATCTGCTGCTGTTGTCCTTCTAGATGGTAGTGGTCAAGATGCTATCTAAAGGATGTTGGTGAAGACTCATACAATAATGTTGTGAACTAAGATGACTGACCTCCAACAATTACAACCATCTTGCTATGTACCAGGTGTGAGTCTAACTAGTGGAGAGTTTCCCTCCTGATTGACATTGAGTCCAGTTTTGCTCGAGATCCTTCATGCCACACTCGGTCGAATGTATCCTTGTTGACATATGCTGTCTCTCTCTCTCTCTCTCTCCCCTCCCATTTATAGGTTAGATCTCTTATCAAGGCTGTAATGAATTCAGGAATGGAGTGGCCTTGGTGGAACCCAACCTGAGAGTCTTTCAGCAGATTACAACTCATCTGTTTATAAACTATCTAAGCAAGTGCTGTTTAAAAGCAGCATTGATAACTCCTTCCATCACTTTACTGATTTTGGGAGTAGACTGACAGGGCATTAATTGGCTAGGTGTGATTTGTCACACTTTTAGTGTATATGACATACCCGGGCAATTTTCTATATTGTCAGGTAAATGTCAATGTTGTAGTTGTACTGGAACAGCATGACTGGAGGAAGGCAGGATGGGTGAGGGCAGAGGTGTGGGGTATTGGCTGAATTACCTTCTTACGTACTAAGCAGTACAGGTCGTTCTGCTATAATGTGACAGTTGTGTTCCTCTCTAGCCTTGCACTATAGAAAATTGCATTGGAAAAGATTGTGAATAGAAAATCGCTATACCTGTTCAGTAGAAAGTTGGCATTATCCAAACAACGTCCACAATTTGTCAATCACATTATAACCAATTCGAGCTGACAAACATGCATTACAGCAGAACAACCTGTAAAGTAAATGAGACAACTGATCAATATTGCATGGGATTGAAGCTACCAGCAATCAAATAAAAGCCAAATATTGTGGATGCTGGGAAATCTGAAATAACAATAGAAACTCAGCATGTCTGGCAGCATCTGTGGAGAGAATGTTCATGTTTTGAGTCCAGAATATTCTTCTTCGGAACTGGCTTTCTCCAGCATGCTCAATATTTACAACAAGCAACCAAATGTGACTTTGGTAATGTAACGTGTTGAGTCAGAAATCAAAACCAAAGTAATCAAAGATTATCTCTCTCAGTAACTATGTTGGAAGGAACTCACGAAAGACAGAAAGCAATCAAATTATCAAGATTTCTGAACCTAGAGCCATACACCCATTTAGTCTGAGCTTTGAATATTTAATATATGTAGCTTCCAGTACTTCAAGTGCATCACACTGAGAATATGACTGTCAATCCAAAATTGTTTGTCAGTACAGTTCTTCATGCACTCTGGATTATTTAACAAGCATTGTCCAGTCTCAGGTTTGCATCGATGTTGGACACTGTATTGTGAGTTTTGAAAGCACTGACTGGTTAGGTGACAGCCATTCTATGGTGAGTTGTCAGGGTAATGTCATGACCAACCAAGGTCAACCTGTCACATTGTAAATGTGAACATAGCTTATTAATGCACTGTCACTCATCCATAACTGGTGCATTCTCCTCAGCAATGTCTCAGCAATGTCTGCCACCCAATCAGCATCTTCTGTAACATAGCATAAATGTTATCCTTTTACTTTGGCATTTAGTTCAAATTATTCTGATGAAGCCAAGAGAAATGTTTTGACAAAATGTGTGTTTTTTTTCAGTAAAACTCAAATGACAGCACTATTTTTTTTCATGGTTGCCTTTTGAAAGTTTGTGTGGACTATTAGCAGAGATTCTGTCAGTGTACAGAGGCATAGGGGCATAGAAATGACTGCATCACCCTTTATCAATTCATTGTCAAGACTTTCCACTCAACAGGAGCAGCACTGCAGGAAAATGATGAGACAGAAGGAAAGCAGGGTCTAATACTTGAGCCAACAATCTATCACCACTTCTACTGGCTGACAACTAATGTTCTCACTGTAGAAGATCCTGTAAGGTTAAGATAGGGCTCCTAATTCATCTGTATACACACATCAAACAATGGCATCGAGCCACATGCAAGGAAACATCATCCTTGCCATGAACTTTTGATAATGATAACGGTATCAATATTTTCTAATGTGTATTTGTTTGTGTTTCTATGTTAGTCGTGCTTAATTCACCCAAGATGTGTCAATAGAATATGAATTAAATGAACTAAGAACATATCCCCTCATGCTGAATAGTGCAAAAACCAGAGTTATTTATTATTTGTTACAATGGCAACAACCATGACTAATATTGACTTCATAAAGAAGTTATATTGCTCCTGTTGTATCTTTGAAATGACTTTATTCTCAGTTTGTTTGACACCTCCTGCCATCTTCTTGCTTTCTTTTTCACTCAATAGCTCCTATGTTAATCTTACTTGATTTCCTCCCGTACAATAAAGTCACAATGTAACCTGACAGATTCAAGATGTGTCTGAAGCAACTGTGAAAAAATGTCAATGACTGCAGCAGAACAGTGAAATCTGGGCTGAACTGGATAACTGTAAAGGAAGCAGCCAAGGACTGAAAAGAACAAACAGTTATGAAAGGTTAAACCAGATTCATAAATTTTTATTACAAAGTTACTATCATGAGACTTACATCAGTTCAGCACTATAGAATAGGATTTGATGAATTTTTATGTGGGTTATATAGATAAGAGAAAGCAATAGGTCAGATTAGACTTGCCACACACTGAAAATAATGGTGTGAATGGTTCAGAAAAATTCTAAAATATTTTAGTTTTGTCTTTCTACGTTATGTGGTTCCCAGCAGCTTAAAATCTAGTCAGTGCTTATGGGATCACAAGGATATTTGACATCCATTAGACAAAGACATGTTCATGTTGTATAGAATTGTGTTGTTCATTCCTTCTCTGAGATGTACATCGTACTTGGTGAAATGAAAGTGGCATCAAGGCAGATTTTGGCTGAGTATTGCATCAAGAATCCTAAGTAAACCAAAATCAATTGGGACTGGGAAAAAAAAAATCCACTGACTGGAGTCAGCTATAGCACAAAGGAAGAAGATGGTCATTGTTGGAGGATAATAAACCTGGAATATAAAGTTAATCCCAGTAATAGTGACAATAAACACAAGCATCAATTGTTGTAAAAACCAATCTGGTTCAGCAATGATCATTAAGAAAAGAAAGCTGCCAATTCTCACCTGCCTGGCCAACATGTGACTCCGTACCCATAACAATGTAATTGACTCTTAACTGCCCTCTTAAATAGCCATGTAAGCCACTCAGTTCAAGGACAGCTACAAATAGGCAACACACTTGCGAGTAACTCTTGAATGAAAGAATGAAAGCAACTTGTCTCGGGCCCTGGATATAAATGCAGGAGCTCCTCAGGGCATTTCCTTGAGTCCAGTGACCTTCATGTTGCTTCATCTTTTACCTATCCATCTTCATAAGAAAAAGTATTCACTGATCATTGCACAATGGACTATATCACTTGCAACCACTCGTTATTGAAGCAGTTTGTGTCCACATGCAGCAAGTCAGTACACAATATTCATAGAATCTCTTCAGTGTGGAAGTAGACCATTCAGCCCACTGAGTCAACAGTGATCTTCCAAAGAGTGTCCCACCCCTCAACCCTATCCCTTCATTTCCCATGGCTAATCCACCTAATCTGACCATACCCGAACACGATGGGCAATTTTTCATTGGCCAATTCACCTAATCTGCAATGTCTTTGGATTGAAGGAGGAAACTGCACATTTTGACATGGGGAGAATATGCAAATTCCACACAGTGACCCAAGGAGGGAATCGAACCGGAGTCCCTAGATCTGTGAGGCAGCAGTGCTAACCACTGAGCCACCATGTCACCTCATGGTTGGATTGATACTTGGCAAGTGATATATGCACCATATAAGACCTATTGATCACTTCCAACAAGAAATAATCTATGCATCTCCCTTTGTCATTCAATGGCATTACCATAGCTCCATTCATCAATATCTTACCAGAAATTTAGCTGGTTCAACCATATTGGTACTGTGGCTACAACAGCAGGTTTGAAACTGGGAATTCTGCCACAAATAATTCACCTCCTGTCTCCTCAGAGCCTGTTGACTATCAACAAGGCACAAGTCAGAAGTATGAAAGAATACTTGACACTTGCATGTCTGAGTGCAGCTTCGACAACTCTCAAGAATCTTAACATTAGCCAACAGAAAACTGCCCACTTGATTGACACCCCAAACATTCACTCTGTCCATCACCAGCGCAAATGACAGCAATGTGTTTCATTGAGAAGATGCGTTGCAGAACCTTGACACAATTGCCATCAGCACATTCCAATTCTAAAATCTCTCCACACAGCTTAAAAATACAGGGTAGACCATTTAGGACAGAGATGAGGAGAAACTTCTTCACCCAGAGAGTGGTGGCTGTGTGGAATGCTCTGCCCCAGAGGGCAGTAGAGGCCCAGTCTCTGAATTCATTTAAGAAAGAGTTGGATAGATCTCTCAAGGATAGTGGAATCAAGGGTTATGGAGGTAAGGCAGGAACAGGATACTGATTAAGGATGATCAGCCATGATCATATTGAATGGTGGTGCAGGCTCGAAGGGCAGAATGGCCTACTCCTGCACCTATTGTCTATTGTTTAAAAGTACAAGGGCAGTAGACACATTGAAACATCATCACTAGCAAGTTTCACTTCAAGCTACACACCATCCTAAACTCAGGCTTATATAACTCTTCCATCACTGACTCTGGGTCAAAAATCTTGCACTTACTTCGATGACACACTAACTGCATGAAGGCAGCTCACCACCACCTTCTCAATGACAATTATAGGAAACAATACTGGTCTCATCCCACCCAGGAATTAAAATAAAAATTCCAATTGAGGTTCATTTCTGTCACCATCTCCAACCTTTCGGCCAATGAAATCTTTGCATTTCTCCAGTCCTGGTCATTTGTACCTCCTGCATTTCATCATCTCACCTTTGTTGATTATACCTTCAGCTATTTGCCCAAGACCCCCAGCTCTCCAATTCTCTCCATAAACCTTTCTACTAAAGAGAGAATAGGGCCCCTCAAAGATCAGCAAGGTGGCCTTTGTGTGGAGCTGCAGAAAATGGGGGAGATACTAAATGAGTACTTTTCAGCTGTATTTAATGTAGAAAGGGATATGGAAGATATAGAGTGTAGGGAAATAGATGGTGACATCTTGCAGAATGTCCATATTACAGAGGAGGAAGTACTGGATGCTTGAAATGCATAAAAGTGAATAAATCCCGAGGACCTGATCAGGTATACCCTAGAACTCTGTGGGAAGCTAGAGAAGTGATTGCTGGGCCTCTTGCTGAGATATTTGTATCATCGATAGTCACAGGCAAGGTGATGGAAGACTGGAGGTCCGCTAATGTGGTGCCACTGTTTGAGAATGGTGGTAAGGACAAGCCAGGAAACTATAGACCGGTGAGCCTGACATTGGTGATGGGCAAGTTGTTCGAGGGAATCCTGAGGGATAGGATGTACATGTATTTGGAAAGGCAAGAACTGATTAGGGATAGTCCTGAAGATTCCTGAAGAAGGGCTCATGAACGAAACGTCGATTCTCCTGCTCCTTGGATGCTGCCTGACCTGCTGCGCTTTTCCAGCAACACATTTTCAGCTCTGATCTCCAGCATCTTCAATCCTCACTTTCTCCTGATTAAGGATAGTCAACATGGCTTTGTGCGTGGGAAATCATGTCTCACAAACTTGATTGAGTATTTTGACGAAGTAACAAAGAGGATTGATGTGGGCAGAGCAGTAGATATGATCTATATGGACTTCAGTAAGGCGTTCGACAAGGTTCCCCATGATTAGCAAGGTTAGATCTCATGGAATACAAAGAGAACTGGCCATTTAGATACAGAACTGGCTCAAAGGTAGAAGACAGAGGGTAGTGATGGAGGGTTGTTTTTCAGACTGGAGGCCTGTGACCAGTGGAGTGCCACAAGGATCGGTGCTGGGCCCTCTACTTTTTGTCATTACATAAATGATTTGGACATGAGCATAAGAGGTACAATTAGTAAGTTTGCAGATAACACCAAAATTGGAGGTGTAGTAGACAGTGAAGAGGGTTACCTCTGATTACAACAGGATCTTGACCAGATGGGCCAATGGGCTGAGAAGTGGCAGATGGAGTTTAATTCAGATAAATGTGAGGTGCTGCGTTTTGGGAAAGCAAATCTTCGCAGGACTTATATACTTAATGGTAAAGTCCTAGGGACTGTTGCTGAACAAAGAAGCACGGGTTCATAGCTCCTTCAAAGTGGAGTTGCAGGTAGATAGGATGGTGAAGAAGGCATTTGGTATGCTTTCTTTTATTGGTCAGAGTATTGAGTACAGGAGTTGGGAGGTCATGTTGCGGCTGTACAGGACATTGGTTAGGCTACTGTTAGAATATTGCATGCAATTCTGGTCTCTTTCCTATCGGATTTACCAGGATGTTGCCAGGGTTGGAGGATTTGAGCTATAGGGAGAGGCTGAACAGGCTGGGACTGTTTTCCCTGCAGCGTTGAAGGCTGAGGGGTGACCTTATAGAGGTTTACAAAATTATGAGGGGCATGGATAGGGTTATAAGGCAAAGTCTTTTCCCTGGGGTCAGGGAGTCCAGAACTAGAGGGCATAGGTTTAAGGTGAGAGGGGAAAGATGTAAAAGAGACCTATGGGGCAACTTTTTCACACAGAGGGTGGTATGTGTATGGAATGAGTTGCCAGAGGATGTGGTGGAGGCTGGTACAATTGCAAGATTTAAGAGGCATTTGGATGGGCATATGAATCGGAAGAGTTTAAAGGGATATGGGCCGGGTGCTGGCAGGTGGGACTAGATTGGGTTGGGATATCTGGTCGGCATGGATGGGTTGGAATGTACATCTTTATGACTATGACTCTATGACCTCATTCATTCACTCTCTTCATTTATACTCGCTTTCTCTGACCAAGGGTTTAGGTCATTAGTCCTGATGTCTCCTCTTGTAATTTGGTGTAAAATCTTTCTTGATTATGTACCTATGAAGCCCCTTGAATCGTTTAGCAATATTTACAGTACTATAAATAATGTTTAGTACAAAAACAAAATACCGCTGGAGATCTGAAAAACAGAAAGTCTGGGAAATCTCAACAGGTCAGGCATCATCTTTGGAAAATAGCAAAGTTAATGTCTCAGGACATTCTGCTGAAATGTCACAATCTGAAACATTAACTCTGCCTATCTTGTTGATGGTTCCAATATTGTTTTCTTGTAAATTCAAGTTGGTGTTGTTTTTGAATGTCTCTGACAGGTGAGAATGGCACAGTAGCACACTAAACATCTCCATCCATTTCTCAATCTACCTGTGAGCTCTTACAAGAGACACCTCATCTCTTTCAGGTGACAGCCTAACTGCAAAATGCAAACTGTGGCCCTTTGATGTACAGAAACTTCAGTAAAACTATAATGTACAAAGAGTATGTCCTGCATAGTTACAGTCCATTGGTATTGAGTGTAGAACAACTTAACTGCTGCAAGCTGACCCCAAACCACGCAGACGTTTGGATAATTTACTTTAGTGGGTTTACCATAGCAGCCAAACTTAGCCCAGCATTGAGCACCTGCCTTCGTTTTGCAGGGGAACCTTGAAATGGCTCAATCCCCGATTAAATAAACTACTTAAGTTTAAAGATAGGATTGATGATTGTTGCCCTGGAGGGAGGTAGGAGTGATCTCAATTTCAAGTTTGGGCAATGCAATGTTTTTTTTGCATGACTCAATGATGTATTGGTATGATTTGTAACATTGTGTCAAGTATTAGCAAAGGTACATGTTCATTTGGCAAACCTACTTTTAATCAATACAATGAACAACCCTCTAATTATGAATAACAACTTTTTTTTATGGATTTCCTGGCTTAAGTAAGTCCTCATTTTGTTGATGTTTCTATTTTCCCACGTACTTCAAGCAGCAATGGCCTCCAGCAACCTCTCCAAAGTAGTTGAAACTTGTTTTGCTGTGCAGATGGTTTGATAAAAGGTATGAATTGGTGCCAGGATGCTGGAGTACTCTGCGTATTAAATAGACATTGCTCAGAACCTGCAGTTCTTTTTTTTTTATCGAGGCAAACAAGCACCTTTGAACAAAAATAGATTCAACTCCTGAATCCTCACATAAAAGCTGCCTGTATATTCCTTACCTGTTTTGCCATTTCCTTGTCCTCTCCTGTTTTCATTAATTTCCTGGTAGAATGGTGTTCCATATGTGAGTTTTAACAATAAGGGTTAGTCAGGTGCTTTAGGAGAGAGAACAGCGCAGCTTTCAAAACACAATATGCAACCAAAATAGATTTTTAGTTTACAAACTTCCCCTTAATAATGACCATTCAAGAAATAATTAAATGTGCCAAGGTACTTATTTAATAACCTTATTGAATGCTATTTACTTTCAATTTACCTTGCAGACTGAATCATCAGCTGAATCTCCTTTTCAGGACTGATCTACATTAATACTATACTACTGTACTGAGTTCATCCTTGGTTATTACAGCTGCTATCTTTTGGGTGAAATATTAAATGGGATCTATTCAGGTGAATGGAAAAGATCCTGATTTGGAGATGCCAGTGTTGGACTGGGGTGTACAAAGTTAAAAATCACACAACACCAGGTTATTTGGAAGCACTAGCTTTCAGAGCACTGCTTCTTCATCAGGTGGTTGTGGAGTATAAGATCATAAGACACAGAAACCGGCAGTTAGTGGTGTCGATGGTAGTCGTGATTTGGAGATGCTGGTGTTGGACTGGGGTGGACAAAGTTAAAAATCACACAATACCAGGTTATAGTCCAACAGGTTTATTTGGAAGCACTAGCAAAAGATCTTATTCCTTTCTTCCTGTTTTTACCTCTTGATTCCTTAAGCAATTTACTTTCACAACATTGCCATCAATCTAGGTGAAGGTTAGTGCTCAACTTGTACTTTTTGTTGGGACAATTAAGCAGTAACAAGCTGTAATTAGTAGCTCAATAACTGACCAATACCACATGTATTCAGGTCTTTCTTTTACTTCACTTACACATAAGAAATTCAAACTGACAAACTGAATATCATTCATCACCTGATGAATAAAGATCAGCACCTTAACTATTCAATTTGTTTTGATGTCAAAATAATTTTTTTGTATGCTAATTGCAGTTCAAGACCAAATTGCTCCTTTTACATCCACACTAGAATTGTAAACTTTCTCACTGTTATACCTGAAATCCCAAGTAGTTCTGATCTGGAAACCACATTTAGATTGTTTCACTTTAATTGGGGACTTGAGAGTGTATCATTGACATTAATAGAAAATGCGAGCAGTATGTAGTGCTTTCTTTACATTGCAATCTGCATGAATAGCCTGCAAATTATGATGATCAGCTTAAGTCAATGTACTCAACGCTATCTGTATGATGTGTAACTATAGTTGATATGTCTTTAAATCATCTTTTAATCATAAATAATTAACTAGTGAATATGGAGGTCTTCCTTAAGTTGACCTTATTGAACAATCAATCAAATCAGCTCAATTATCTCCATTGTTATACTCCTGAAACAGACAAAATCTTAAATTACACTCAATGTATAATTTGACAAATGATATTACCTCTTCACTGTCATAAAGTGTATGAGGGGAGAAAATAACTTGAGAAGGAGCTTTATATTTCACATAGTGATCTCCCATATCCAATGTACACTGGAAATGCACCCAGCATCTTGAAACATAAAAGCAAAATGTGGAAATGTTTAAAAATGAAGCAATATCTTCAGAGAGAGAGAAAAACTGAGTTAGTTACCAGGATATTGACATTTGTGTAGAGATCACAACATTTGGAGAAAATATGTGTTGTTGGCATGTAGAGACAGGCAGCAGGGCACTTGAGTGATAAAGGAAACCACTGATATATTGGTTATCATCAGAGCTACCATTCCTATTCATGGCAGCATCATAACCCCAAGAGCTGCTGACTCAGTCAACAGATCAGTGCCATCATTGGGATTGGCATCACTGTTGAGGCAGGCAGGATACCCGAGACCCACAGCTATGAAAACAAAACAAACTTTAGATAATCAAGTGGTCAAGAGCTTGAGTGAAGAGACCTCTGGTGATATCACTGTTGGCCCTGCCTGCTGAACAAAAACCTTCCCCACTGGGAAGCTATGTTCCTTAGCTGATAGCCTCCCCAAAGAGTGGGAAGTTTCCTGATCATTAAAAAAGAATGCTGACGCTATTTAGGGTTTTACAGGGGCAACCTGCTTAATCAGTTCATGAAGATGTGCAGAACATCTGATTTTGGTTCTGTAGTAAGTAAAATTTCCTCAGAGTGGGACCATGTCAAGGAGCTAATCAGAACCATCTTCTTTCCCACGTTATATTAATCCCGTGCCCCACTATCTCCTTGCACCTTGCTTCCTGCCTGAGGTCAGTAGAATTCAACCCAAAGTTTCAGATCAAATACCACTCATTAGTGATGGGAAGGTTAAGAGATGCAGCAGGTTTTAAGTAGCAGCAGCATTAAGGATTGGGGAGCAGGAAGGAGGAGATCTGTGATACAGTGGAAAGCATAAGACATAAAGAGACAAAAGGAATGGTGCTGCAAAGCAAAACAAGATGCTCATGGGACAAGTAAAGAAATGAAAGATGAGTGCAAAGAAGGTAGAAATGGATCACACCAAGATCATCGCCAACACCTTACTGTGCACCTTCCCAAATTCGGAGCTAATGATACTGTTAGAAATTGTAAGAGTTGACTCCAAAAATCTGCTACCATTCAAACTTATATTGACCTTCAACAGAAAAGGCAGGAGGTCAAGAACAAAGAGGTCTGAGTGGGAGTGAAGTAAAGAGTAAAGACATAAGATGACAGAAAGTTGGGGTCATATTTAAAGCCCAAACAGTTGTATTTGGCCTTCCCGCTGTAGACAAGATTGCATTATTACTAACTAAAATAGTATGCAGAATTAAAAGTAGTTAAAATAAATTCCTGTTTTACTTGGGAAAAGGGTTTGGTACTTTGGTGGAGAGTAGGGTGGAGATTGACTGACAGATCTTGCATCTCCTATTGTTTCAATGGAAGGTGCTATGGGAAAGGCTGGTAGATGATTAAAGAGTAGGCCAGGTATCATAGAGAAAGAACATTTTCATGATCAGAGTGTATGAATGAAGTGATGGTTTTGAAGCAAATAGATAAGCTTTCCTAAACTGGATCTTGTGCAATGAGAAATGATTAAGTAACAATCTCATTTTGCAGGGTCCATTGAGGAAGAGTGACCATAAAAAGATAGTCGAAGTTGAATCTGAAACTAGGTACTGGGTCAATATACGGAGAACAATGAGGACACAAGGCATGAGTTGGCAATGTTGGATCACAGAATTTTATGGAAAGGGTTGGCAGCGAGTAGGCAATGTTGTAGGCAATGGGAAATGTGCATGAATTACGATCATTATTCATCTGTAACTGGAGCAAAAACAAAACAGGAAAGATGGTTCAATCATAACTTACAAAGAAATTTAAGAATGATACTGGATCCAAAAAGGAGACATACAAAGCTGTAAGAAAACGCAGCAAGCCTAGGGACTGGCAGCAGTTCAGAATTCAGGAAAAGAAGACAAAACATTTAATCAAAAAATGAGAAAATAAGGAATGAGAACAAACTTGGAGGAATCATAAAAAATGATTGTAAAAGGTTCTATAAAGATGTGAAGAGGAAAATACTAACAAAGATAACCTAAGCCCAGTAGGGTTAGAGATGGGGAAATTATAATGGGAAACAAGATGCAAAAGACAAAACCAAAATAAAGGTTTAATTGTCTTCAGAAAAGAGGACTCACTAATTTTCCTGAACTATTAGGGAACCAAGGGATGGGGAGGAACTGAGAAAAACCAACAGTAGTTTGCAAAAGGGAGTCACAGAAAATACTGGGGTTAAAGGCTAACACAATTGCAGGGCCTGATAGTCTGCGTACCGGAGAACTCAAGGAAGTGGCCTGGAGATATTAGATACACTGGTGATCATCTTCCAAACTTCTGATTACTCTTTATCTAAAGGTTGGAGGGATGGGAATGTCATTCCACTGTTTATAAAAGGAGAGAAAGAAAAACATAGAGAATAATGGACCAGTCAGCCTAACATCAAAAATGGAGAAGATACATATCTATAATTAAAGACATGATGAAAGAACACTTGGAAGGCACTATGGATTTTGACAAAGTCAGCATGGGTTTATGAAGGGGAAGTCATGTTGTACTAATCCACTGGAGAGTTTGAGGATGTAACTAGAGAATAGATAATGGAGAATCCATGATTGCTGTGTATTTGGATTTCAAGAAGGTTTTTGATAAGGTCCACGTAAAAAGCTAGTGAGCAAAATTAAAGCACACGGGACTGCGGGAAGTATATTTGTATGGACTGACTGTTGAGTGGTAGACTGAAATCAGAGTGTTTGAATGAATGCGTCTTTCTCTGAGGTGCAGGTAGTGGCTGATAGTGTACAGTAAGGATCAGCTATTCACAATACATATAAATGACTTGGATAAAGGAACTAAATGTAACTTTCCCAACTTTGCTGATAACCACAACACTAAGTGGGATTGTGAGTTGTGACAAGGAAGCAAGGAGAGTTCAAGGCATTTCAGACAAGCTGAATGTATATAAAAAATATGTAGTAGATGCAGTATAATGTGGATAAATGTGAAGTTATATATTTTTGTGTGAAAAGCAAAATGGTGATATATTGGACAGTGTCCATGCACAAAGGGATCTGGGTCTCTCTGAACTAGTCAATGAAAGTAAATAGGCTAGTGCAGCAAGGAATTAGGAAGTCAACTGTTGGCCTTCACTCCAGGTGTTTTTGAGATAGCAGTAGAGTTATCTTATTATAGTTACACAGGGCTTTAGTGTGACTATAACTGCAGACTTGTGTGCAGTTTTGGTCTCCCAACCTAAGGTAGGATATATTTGCCATAAAGGGAGTGCAGTGAAGGTTCACTAGGCTGATAATAGGGTTGGCAGGACTGTTGTATAAGGAAAAATTAGTTTAACTAGGCTTGGGGTATGCGGGGTGGGGGTGGGGGGTGCGGTATGGGGTGGTTATGGAGAGAAAGTGTGAATATGGCATTAAGGTAGAGGATCAGTTGTGGACATTTTGAATGGCAGAGCCGTCTCTTTAGCAGTTGACTAAATGGCCAAGTTTCTGTGTTTCTATGTTATGAGCTGGAGGAGATGTTGTAGCTCTGAGCCTGATTGCTAGTAGTTTGGGCTTCCATTCATCAAAACCCCGACTACAAAGGCTCACTTGGAATTTGGGAGAAAGTGAGGATTCCTGAAGAAGGACTCACGCCCAAAACATCGATTCTCCTGCTCCTTGGATGCTGCCTGACCTGCTGCGCTTTTCCAGCAACACATTTTCAGCTCACTTGGAATTTGCCTGTGAAGAGAGGTTGAGTAGATTGGGATTATTTTCATTAGAAAGACGGAGGTTGAGATCTACAAAATCATGAGAGGTATAGACAGGGTGGATAGCCAGAAGCTTTTTCACGGAGTTGGGGACTCAATTACTAGGGGTCACTAGTTCGAAGTGAGAGGGAAAAAGTTTAAGGGAGACATGCGTGGCAAATTCTTTATGCAGAGGGTAGTGGGTGCCTGGAGTGCGTTGCCAGCAGAGGTGGTAGATGTAGGCATGATAACATCATTTAAGATATATCTACGCAAATTCATGAATGGGCAGGGAGCAAAGGGATACAGACCCTTAAAACACGGGCAACAGGATTAGATAGAGGATCTGGATCGGTGCAGGCTTGGGGGACTGAAGGGCCTGTTCCTGTGCTGTAATTTTCTTTGTTCTTTGTTCATTGTACAATTTGCAGAGGTAACCATATTCACCTTGGCTGACTGTGTTATTTCAAGTTGACCAATCTATTGGAGCTCTTTGAGAAGATAACACATGCTGTATCCAGAGGGAAACTGGTGGGTATACTGTATTTAGAATTCCAGAAGACATTTGATAAGGAGGATTGTAGCAAATAAGAGATCATGATGTTAAAGCTAAGATATTGGCATGTTTGAAGATTGTCTGGTTAACAGGAAGCAGAGATTAGGTATAAATTGGTCTCTTACAGGTTGGCAAGACATAATGGTAGGCTACAGGGATTGGTATTAGGACCTTAATTGTTTCCAATTATATAAAGGAGATAAATCAATGGATAAAAAACATAGTTGGCAAATTTGCTGACAACACAGAGATAGGGAGGAAAGTGATTGTGAAAAGGGTATATAGTTGCTGAAAAAAGATACAAATAGGTTATATGGGTAGGCAGAGATATAGGAATTGGAGTGTAATGTAGGAAAAAAGAGATATTTTTGTATAAAGGTCTGAGATGCCGTGTGATCATGATGCAGAGTCCTCATGCATCAATTGCAAAATGTTAGCATGCATGAACAGCAAGTAATTAAGAAAGAATAGAATGTTATCATTTATCAGGAGGGAATTAGGTACAATAGTGGCTCAATGGCTAACACTGCTGCCTCACAGTGCCAGGGAACTGAGTTCAATCCCAGCCTTGGGTGACTAGCTGTAGGGAGTTTGCATATTCTCCCTGTGTCTGTGTGGGTTGCCTCTCACAGTCCAAAGATGTGCAGGTTAGGTGGACTAGCTATGCTAGATTGTCCAGGGATGTATAGGTTAGGTGGAGTAGCCATGGGAAATGCAGGGCAATGGGGTATCTAGGTGGGATGCTCTTCAGAGAGTTGGTGTGGACATTTTGGGCTGAATGGCCTGTTTCCACACAGAGATTCTTGAATTATTCAGGGCTTGGGTGAGATAGTACCTAGCATGGTGCTGATCACTTTATTTAAGGAAAGTTGTTTATGCGAATGTTTACCAGATTAATGTAGAGAATAAGATGGCAGTCTTGTGAAGAAAGATTGGTCACATTGGGCTTATATCTGGGAAACTTATAATAGGAAGAGGTGACTTTATTGAAGCTTTTAAGTTCCTGAGGAGGTGTGACATGGAGATGTGGATAGCATGTTTCCTCTCTGAAGAATAAAGAAATAGGGAGATTGTTCAAAACTCAGAGCTTCTTAATTAAAATAGAGATTGAGCAATTTTTTTTCTCTCATGGGGCCGTGAGTCATAGAATAGATTCATATAACCCCAACAGTGCAGATGGAAGCCATTCAGTCCATCAAGTCTCCAAACAACATCCCACCCAGACTCACAGGCTATCACCATAACTCTACATTTGCCATAGCTACCCCACCTTAGTTGCATATCTTTGGACTGTATGGAGCAGTCAATGGAAACCCAAGAGACCGGGAGACAATGTGCAAACTTCACATTGGCAATTGCCCAAGACTGGAATTAATGTCGGGTCCCTGGCACTGTGAGACAGCAGTGCTAACCATTGTGCCATCCTACCATGCCAAAGGGACTCTATTCTCTTGTAGAGTCATGAGTCATAGATCTATAGACGCCCAAACAGAGATTCTTGCTAAGCAATATTTGAAGGTTGTCGAGCAGGCAGTAATGGGACATCAGGTTACAATTAGATCTGCAATAATCTTATCAAATGACAGACAGGTATCAAAGTGCTGATCTGGTCTCCCTGCTGTAGGAAGGATGTTGTGAAATCAAAAGGTTCAGAAAAGATTTACAAAGATGTTGCCAGAGTTGGAGGGTTTGAGCTACAGGGAGAAGCTGAATAGGATGGGGCTATTTTCCCTGGAGCAGTGGAGGCTGAGGGGTGACCTTATAGAGGTTTATAAAATCATGAGGGGCATAGATAGGATAAATAGACAAGGTGTTTTCCATGGTGTGGACGAGTCCAGAACTAGAGGGCATAGGTTTAGGGTGAGTGGAAAAAGATTTAAAAAGGACCTAGGGAGCAACTTTTCCATGCAAAGAGTGGTGTGTGTATGGAATGAACTGTCAGAGGAAGTGGTGGAGGATAGTACAAGCACAACATTTCAAAGGCATCTGGATGGGTCCATGAATAAGAAGGATTTAGAGGGATATGGGCAAAGTGCTGGCAAATGGGACTAGATTAATTTAGGATAGTTGGTCAGCATGGAGGAGTTGGACTGAAGGGTCTGTTTCCTTGCTGTACAACTCTATGACTGTATGACCTACTCCTGATCCTAAATCACATGTCGGTGTGTTACGTACTGACACATACAGATTGAAGCTGGAACCTTACTGGTGTTCAACATCATGCAGATGATCTCTGACAATTAGTCCAATCTATTCTGGCTTGTGAACTGGAAATATAGTAGAACCTCGATTATGCAAATGTCAATGATCCAAATTTCCGGTTATCCGAACAAGATCTCAAGGTCTTTTCCGAACAAAATACTCCCTGTCTGTCTCATTCGGCTTATCAAGGTTCTACAGTACTCATCTATATTGTCTGTATCCTATTTGTTTGACTATCTAATCCATGTTGCATAATGATTTCTGAGTTAGTTTTGAAATGACATTACTCAATAATATAAACTAGATCAATCAAGTTGAAATCCAGCAACAAGGAGGTGTACTTCCGGAAATGTACTTGCCATATACAGGCAAAGCTGTGGTGCTGAAAAAGTAAATGGTGGTGCTCAGTGTTGCAGTTTATCATTTGACTTGGCTCCTCAGCCCACTCTTGCATCACAAAATAAAAGATACTTACAAATAACATTTACAGTCAATACTTTTCAGCCATCTTACAAAGGCACAATTGTACTAAGATGCTGACAGTATCTTAAAATTCATCCACGAAGTAAATAGAATAGATTTTAAAGCATAGGGAGCTAAAATACATTGTGTAACTACACCAGTGTAAAAGTAATATTAACAAGGAGGAAGTGTGTTTGTTGACTTGCCTGAAAGCTCTCATTAATGATATTTCTAAATGATTTTTGTTCCACCAACTCTCTAGCTCCCATCCAAGAATTTCAAAATAATTACAAGGATCATCAAACATAACTTCCACTCTTTTGAAAACAAGAAATATAGTTGAGTTTTGAAAATACTAGGGATTTAGTTCTAAAGCGACAAAGCAAGCAGTCCATCCGGGACCAGGATTGGATCAACCAGCTGATTCTATCGGCAGGATCTCCTTAAACCAACACCAACTGACTTCCCAATGAAAATGATTGGGGAATCAATTGCCTGATGTGTCCATGCTAACCGTGGTGCTGACAGGATGTGGAGAAGGCAGTGACCAGAGCAGACTTGGATTTATTAAGGGAGTGCATAACACCAGGATGATCTATATTCTCAGTATGAGGGACTGAAGAAACACGAGTACTCACAGACATAAACTACCTAGGTCTTGGTGTCCTAGTGCATAAATCACAGTCACTTAATATGCAGCTACAGCAAGTAATGAGGCAAACCAAAAGAATGTAAAGGTTTATTTTGAGGTGAGTTGAATGCAAGAGTAAGTAGATTATCTGTCAGTCATACACAGTATTAGTTAGACTGCATTGGTGTATTGAACAGGTCACCATTTCTTAGGAAGAAAGTTAGTGTGGGGGAAGCATCCCAGAGAAAGTTTACTCAACTAACACTCGGAATGAACACATTTCCTAATGAGGAAAGGTTGTGCCTGTATCCAATAGGATTTTGAAACCTATAAGATACTAAGGGGACTTGACTAGGTGATGCAAAAGGATGCTTCCACTTGGGAGAGAATCTAGAACTAGGATCATAATTTAAAAATAAGGGGTCACCTATTTAAGACTGGGATGAGGAAACTTTTTTTTCTCTCAATGGGTTATGAGTCTTTGAAATTCCCTTCCTTAAAAAGCAATGGATGCAGGATCTTTAAATATTTTTAAGCAGAGCTAGATAGATCATTGTTTACCAAGAGGATGGGAGATTGTCAAGGATATGTCGAGGAATTTTGAGCTGATGGTAAAATCAGAACAGCTGCGATCTTAATGGATGCCAAGCAGGCTAGCCCACTCTTATTCTTTGTTCACCTGTTTATATATCTCCAGTGCTGGTTTCTTCATGGAAAAGGTTCAACATGTGCTGTTAGTGCCTGAGTAAGAGAAGATTTTTTTTATTATGTTGAATCCCTTACAGTGTGGAAACAGGCTTTTCGGTCCAACAAGTCCACACCAACCCTCTGAAGAGTATCCCACCCAAAGCCATTAGTCAGGTGTATCTGACTAATACACCTAACCTACACACTATGGGCAATTTAGCATGGCCAATTCACCTTACCTGCATATCTTCGTATTGTGGGAGGGAAATGGAGCACCAGGAGAAAACCCACACAGACACAGGGAGAATGTGCAAACTCCATGCAGACAGTTGCCCAAAGCTGGAATCGAATCCAGGTCCCTGATGCTGTGAGGCAGCCATACTAACTACTGAACCACAGTGACGCTCCTACTTTGAAGACTATGAATAAGTAAGAGAGCAGTATGGCACAATGAAATTTATTGGATTGGTTAGGCACTAATGTCTCCCCATCCCTGCATCAGCAATTCAGTTGTCCTCTGGCCAAATCCCAAATTTTAGACGGAGTAAGAAGCCTGATGCCCACCACCTACTGTCAGGTCTTTGCACCTTTCATCTAGTTGTTGAGCAGGACACAAGGAGAAGGATTGAGGAAGGAAGTGGATGGAAGAGTAGGGAGAGATGTATGCAGTGTCAGAGTTAAAGTGAGCAGTTGCCCTGTAAGTGTGATGTAATGGAGAGAAGTCAGTGGCACTTGTCATTGCAGAGTTTAGGAGCTCAATAACCTTTTGTCAGCACTGTTGGGCATCTTTTCTAACTCTGGGACAAGGCACTGATCTGGGCTGAGATTTCGGTCCCAGTTGGCTACATCTGTTGATGTGGCCTCATTTATGTAGTCAGTAAGATTGTCCTCCTTTCTTCCACCTTATACCAATCTCTGCTCCAGTTCTGCACTGCTCCTCTTCAAAGTGAGTAGTTGCCTTTGAGCTGAGGCACTCCATTTATTCCTTGATTCCAGAGAATGTCTTCCACCATCTAACTCCCCAGCATTGTAACAAAACACAACACACTTGTCAAATGGTTGCAGCATCATTAACATTCAAGGAGCTGGATCACTAGGATAAAACAACACTTTTGATTTGCACCACCATTCACTGCCCTGAACAATCATATCCTCCATAACTGATGAAAAATAGCAGCTGTGTTTATCATCTACAAATTGCAATACAGCAATTCAAGGTTCCTTTGATGAGTACCTCCCAAACATGTGACTTCTACCATCTAGAACGAAAAAGGCATCTCATATATGGAACACCACCAACAACAAGACCACAGACCACACACCATCATGACTTGGAAATATAGCTGGCAGTGGAACATCTAAATGGTTTTGAGTTTCTGCATACAGCAATTGGTACACCAATGCATTGAATTCTGATTTGGAAAACTTTACTTTTACACAGTGTTCAAAGTTAGTGGTTTGCTACAGTCTTAATTAAAATAGTCCTAATCTGAACCTTGTCTGCTGCTGGCCTGGCTTCTATTCCCACCTCCAACAAACCAGATCTTTCTACCCCTACCTGATGCTTTCAATGGGTAAACTCATGGACCTCCGTTGCTGAGCAACAGTGGAGTCAACAGAGCTGGTGACCAGCAACAATTGATGGCTAGAATTGCTAAAGTTTATGATTCCAGATTTTAACAAAAAGAAAAATGAACAAAGAACAGTATAGCACAGGAATAGGCCTTTTCACCCACCAACACTGCACTGACACACAATGCCTTTCTGAACTTTCAAACAACTTTTGCCTCTATGCAGCCCATCTCCCTCTATTCCCTGTCCTCTCCTTCATATATCTGTCAAGATGCCTCTTAAACGTTGCTATTGGATCTGCCTCTACCACCTTCTCTGGCAGTGCATTCCAGGCACTTACCATCCTCTGTTTAAAAAACCTGCCTCTTAATTCTCCTTTAAAAGTATTCCCTTTTACCTTAAATCTATGTCCCCTAGTGATTGACATTTTTACCCTACAAAAGTGACAAATGGAGTTTAATTCAGATAAATGCGAAGTGCTGCATTTTGGGAAAGCAAATCTTAACAGGACTCATCCACTTAATGGTAAGGTCCTAGGGAGTATTGCTGAAAATAGAGACCTTGGAGTGCAGGTTCATAGCTCCTTGAAAGTGGAGTCGCAGATAGATAAGATAGTGAAGAAGGCATTTGGTATGCTTTCAGTGTATTGAGTACAGGAGTTGGGAGGTCATGTTGCGGCTGTACAGGACATTGGTCAGGCCACTGTTGGAATATTGCATGCAATTCTGGTCTCCTTCCTATTAGAAAGATGTTGTGAAACTTGAAAGGATTCAGAAAAGATTTACAAGGATGTTGTCAGGGTTGGAGGATTTGAGCTACAGAGAGAGGCTGAACAGGCTGGGGCTGTTTTCCTTGGAGGGTTGTAGGCTGAGGTATGACCTTATGTAGGTTTACAAAATTATGAGGGAGATGGACAGAGTAAATAGGCAAAGTCTTTTCCCTGGGGTCGGTGAGTCCAGAACTAGAGGGCATAGGTTTAGGGTGAGAGAAGAAATTTATAAGAGAGACCTACGGGCCAACCTTGTCACACAGAGGGTGGTACGGGTATGGAATGAGCTGCCAGAGGAAGTGGTGGGGTCTGGTACAATTGCAACATTTGGATGAGTATATGAATAGGAAGTGTATGGAGGGATATGGGCCGGGTGCTGGCAGGCGGGACTAGATTGGGTTGGGATATCTGGTCGGCATGGACAAGTTGGACCAAAGGGTGTGTTTCCATGCTGTACATCTCTATGACTCTAAAAAAGCCACTGACTATCTCGTAATTTTGTAAACTTCTATCAGGTCGTCCCATCATCCTTGAATGTTTGAGTGAAAACAAACCAAGTCTGTCCAATCTCTTCGCATAGTTTATACTCTCCAAACCAGACAACACCCTGGCAAACTGCTTTTTTTTTCCCAAAGTCTCCACATCTTCCGGTAGCGTGGCAACTAGAACTGTATACAATATTCCAAATGTGGGCAAACTACAGTTTTATACACCTGGATTGTAGGTATGACTACAATTGTATTTAAATGTTTTTAGATGCCATGATGGGATTTGAACCTTTAACCTCAAGCCATACATATGTGCTTAAGGATTCCCAGTCTAGTGTTATGATCACTGCGCTACCAAGTAGCCCTAAAAGTGGTGCAAGTTGATGAAGGCATATGCTCTTAGCCTGTCTATTCTATGCATTTTCCTTTATTTTGGGGCCCATCATGATTTAATTAATGTTTGAGACATGGTAAGTTCACAGGGCAATTGCCAATCCATTTACTTTACACAGGGTCTACCAGGAGGAAGTGTTCAGGAATTGTTTTCAAAAGCTTTCTTTAATCACTGGGGTAAGCACTGTATTGTGTTCAAGGAAGTCCTTGACAGCTGCAGCATTGTTACCATGTGGACCAACTGTAGTATTAAACCTTTGACTGTCTATCTCTCATCTTGATGGTTCAAGTGGAAATGGAATTGTGAGACCCTAATCTCTACCCACTTTCTCGTACAATATATCTGAGTCAATGCAAAGCTAAAAACAAAACCTCATGCAAAGTTACTCAGTCGTAGACCATGTAGTATGAGGAGTATATAACAAATACTTAAAACATCAAATATATATCATCAGGGATATAAGATCACTCGAGTGAAAATGAGCAGGTTGTCTGGGTGATAGAGGATAGGATGCCCAAGCTGAGTGGCTTCCACAATAGTTTAGAAGAGTGAGGGTTGCGTGAGGTGCGAAAGATCGTGAATAGTTATTGAAAGCTGGACATGGAAAGCATGGTTCCTTTTATGTATCAGTCCAGAACTGAGGCTTAGTTTTAAAATTAAGGCTCATTTAAGACCGACATGAGAAGATTATTTTTCTCTCTCAGAGAGTTGTGTGATGTTGTAACTCTCTACCCCTGAAGACAATTGAGCCAGTCATTCAATATTTTTAAGGCAGAATTACATAGATTCTTGTTAGGCTGAGAACTCAAAGCTTATCATGGGAGATATACTTGTGGAGTTAGAAGTACAAACAGACCAGCAATGATCGTATTTAATAGCAGGCTTGAGGTGAAAGGTGATACATCTCTACTCTTCTTTCATAGGTTTATATGTTTGTAATCTGGAAATTTTTCACAATCCCTGGCTCAGGCTTATTTTCTATGACTGTATTTTGTTGTTCTGTATCTGTCAATGCTCAGAAAGCATAGTATACTGATTTACAAGTATTGCTTCTCTGGCTTTGATCATTGAATCATACAGTACAGAAAAGATTTTTTAGCCCATCCGGTCTGTACTGTCAAAATACACTAGTCCTACACTAGTCCCACTTTCAGCCCTTCACCCATTGTGAATGTATGATGCAAAAGCCATACGCTGATGCATGAGCTCTTGTAGAATCATGCCATAGAATCCCCACAGAGTGGAAACAGGCCACTCAGCCCACTCTACCCTGACCCACGTCCTAACCCTGCATTTTCCATGGCTAATTTACCCAACATACACATCCCTAGCCAATCGACCAAACCTGCACACCTTTGTACTATGGGAAGAAACCGATGGAGAAAATCCATGTAGACACAGGGAGATCGTGCAAACTCCACACAGACTGTTGCTGGAGGGTAAAATCAAAACCGGATCCCAAACACTGTAGGGCAACAATGCTAACCACTGATCCACTGTGTCGCCCCAAATTGTAGGCAGGTGTGGATCAAAATGTGCCAGTGTTTCTTGTTGAGATTACCATGTGTGTTTGGTTTGTCTCTCATTCAAGGTATCAATCTAGTAAACATTCTCTGAACCATCTCTGAGGCATTTACTGAAGCAAGGAGATGAAAACCGCCTGCAATATTTGAGACATGGTCTCGCTAATGCCCTGAATAACATCCTTACTTTTATAAAATCAGAAAATGCTGGATAAACTCAAGGAATTCTTCAGTTCTAAAAAAGAGTCATATCAGACTCAAAATATTATCTCTTTTTACGTCTCTCTGGAGATCTTGCCATACATGCTGAATTTTTCCAGCATTTCTTTTATTCCAGATTTCTGGCATCTGCAGCATTTTACTTTATCCTTACTTTTATCATAAATTCCTCTCTTAATAAAGGATAGGATGCCATTAGCCTTGTTGATTTTGTACCATACATGAATGCTAACTCATGCACACAGACACCTAAATGTCACTGTTGTTCTCCATTCAGGTAATACTTTGCTTTTTCTTTTTTTAAACCAAAATTGACTTTGCTTTTTACGTCTCAGGTTTTCCATCTGAAAAGACCATAATCATTGGTGACCTTATTCAATATTAAAGAATTGACAAAGGTGGTATTCAGGATACAGAGATTTCAGCTATGGCTCATATGATTTGGTACCACAGCCAAGTACTTCCATGTCAGCAATAAACCATAGCTGATGCATTGTCCTGTTTCTTCCCATTGAGATGCCCCCATAAGAGACTATCAGTTTTGCCGAGAATATGGACTGGTGTGGGCACAATAGGCTGAATGGCCTTTTTCTGTGTTGTAAACATCTACAAGCCAATGAGTGTGGAATCCTGTACTTTTCTGGTAACAAAATTCCAATGAGAAAAAACACAATCAGATGAAAACTGAACAACTTAGAAAGTGAATACAGAATTTGCACTGGTATGGTAATAAGGCATGATCCTTTCATTGTCAAACAATATTTTGTTCAAGTGACATGAACGGAATTCTAGACTACAATATATGACCAGTTATATCTAGAGTCCTCAGAGTTGACATTCTTCAACAATTATACCAGTGTCTAGATTAGACTATTGCTGGAAAAGCACAGCACGTCAGGCAGCATCTGAGGAGCGGGAAAATCAATGTTTCGGGACAATTATACCAGGGCTAGCGAGGCATCAGCAATGGGCTATATGGTAGATTAGTGGTTAGTACTGCTGCCTCACAGTGCCAGGGACCTGGGTTTAACTCCAGCCTCAGATATCAGTGTGGAGTTTGCACATTCTCTCTGTGTCTGTGTGGGCTTCTTCCAGATGCTCTGGTCTCTGCCCACAATCCAATGACATGCAGATTAGGTAAATTGGATATGCTAAATTGCCAATAATATCCACAGATGTGTAGGTTACGTGTATTAGCCATGGCAAATTTAGGGCTACAGGGATAGGGGGTGGTGGGGAAGTGGAGGGAGCTAGGTCTGGTGGCATGTAGTTTGGAGGGTTCATGTGAACTTGATGGGCTGAAAGGCCTGTTTTCACACTGTAGGGATTCTATGGAAGTGCCAGGCCAGACCCTGCAATTTGATCTGGCAGCCATTAATGACATGATTTTCTATTGCTTCACCTGTTCTAGCCATAGGCAAGACCATGAAGAGCCACTGGGTGTTTCCACCCTCATTTCTATCTAAACTTGAGAAGTGCCCTGGAATGGATCTTTTTGTCTTCAATGTTCTTTGTTGTGGTTGATTATTACTCTCTTGCACATACCAACCTACTGTGCCACATGGCATCAAGATTGAGGGGGTGAAAGCAAAAGGAGACCCTCAGCCATTACACTGACCATGAGGTATAATTGTCACCATTATGGTTATTAATGATAGGAAATAGCATGAGTTTGCAACCAGAAGTATGAAGTTTAGATACATTCACGATCTTACCTTGTGAAAACTGAATATGGCTTTCAGAGGAGAAATTCATATACATCAGCAATGAGCTAGTTACCCAATAATCAAGGGAACAACCTGATCAGTTTACTGGGGTTTTGAAAGATCCTCTGCATGAAGTCAGGAATTCAGTGCCTCTTCCAAAGTGATGGAAAAAGGTTCAGGGAGAGCAATTAAACTACCACAATGTCTATCCCACTGAATCAGGGATTGTGGAAGAGATTTGATGAGACAGTGGAGTAGTGAAATCATACAAGTAACATTTGACATGTAGAATTGGGTGGCATGGTGGTTCATTGTTTAGCACTGCTGCCTCACAGCACCAGACACCCGGGTTTGATTCCAGCCTTGGGTGAGTTTGCCCATTCTCCCCGTATATGCATGGGTTTCCTCCCACAATCCAAAAATGTGCAGGTTAGGTGAATTGGCCATGCCAAATTGCCCATAGTGTTCAGGGATGTGTAGGTTAGTTGCATTAGTCGGGGTAAATGTAGAGTAATTATGTTGGGGAATGGGTCTGGGTGGGTTACTCTTCGGAGAGTCAGTGTGGACTTGTTGAGCCAAATGGCCTGTTCCACTCTGTAGGGATTCTATAATAATAGAATTAGAGGCTTTACTGGAGACGAAATATAAAGAGTTGATTGCAAACACATACATAATTAATATATATCATCAATGATGTTATCAAAGCTTAGAGACAAATGGCACTAATTGGAGTCTTGTGTTTATCAATTTTTGCAAATACTTCTACCATAGTTAATATCAAAATATTCTTAAAATATTCTATAAACTTGCTTCATTGAAGTTTCTGCTAAACCATCAAGGGACCATTTATTAAAATGTTTCAATAGATATGGTATCGTACTGAGTAGTAAAAAGAGAAATTCTGGAAATACACTGGGGGTTAGTCATCATGTACAAAGAAGCAAAACTTATAACATCTTCTTGTCTATATATCCTACTCCAAAACTAAAAGCTGGAATAGAATTTGATTTTACATAAGGCCTCAGCTCCACTGGCGAAAAAAAAATGGGAAATCCAGCTAGCAGAAGAACATCCAATCCATGTCTTTTCCTGGCCCATTGACTGTTGAGAGACTGGATTCTGGAATTCCACCCCTCAGGAACAGAAAGTGACATCTCAGTGAGGTGCTGGCCAATCAATGATTGGCAGTTCTACTAAATAACGATTGCCTACGTGGATAAAGTGTACCATCTCATCCATTCCCCAATTCTAATTTTCCTCCTCGCCAGTTCTCCTATGGTTACTACTGGCCAATAATAGCCTACCTACTGCATGCAAATGTTGATGCTTACAAAAAAAGCAAGATTCCGATTTTCATGGTTTATCTCTTCCCTCTCTCTTACTCATCCCCCTTTTGATCACCAAGTGAGGCATATTATGGTCTCTGAGCAACAGCAGGAAGCCCCTAAAATCTTCTGATGAAAGCCCAGGCTGAGGTCTACTTTCACTCCAGTTTGGAACAATCACTTACCTGTTGCAAACTGCATTCTTCACTGAGGTCTTAAGTAAATATGGGCAAGTTGAGACATTGTGATAATTCAGAGGCACAGAACAATACTCTGGGCACATGGGTTCAAGACCTACCACAACAACTGATAGCATTTAAATTCAGTAAGTGGTCACCATGAAATTATTATCAATTATCAAGAAGACCTACCAGTGTTGTTCAGAGAAGAAAATTTGCCATACTTGCCTGGTCTCCATATGTAATTTCAAACCCACAAAAATGTAGATGGTTCTGAATTCTTTCCTGAAATAACTTAGCAACTATTCAGTCCAAAGGCATTTAGGAATGGACAAAAATCTTGTCAGAGATACTCAACTTCCATGAAAGAATAAAGAAATGAAAATGTAATTTTTTTGGTCTGGTCATACCTTTAACCAGTGGAATAGAATCCTGGCTACAGAATCTGGGATCAATTGGGAGGCAAATTTTATATTATGATTTCAGCAGAGGGGGCAGTGTTCATTCTTGTCTAATCAGATGAAATATCAATGGTTAAGTAAAGGGAATATCAGCCAAGATTCACTATCTAATGACCATTATTGGAGATATGCAGGTCATCAACAGAGAACATTGTCGCATTCAATTATCATGTTTGCCACAATCAAATGCTCCTTTCCACTCTTACCATTAAATCTATCGACTATCTAGCCCCAAAACAGTGATCTCTCAGGCAATGTACCAATGAATTTCAAGGAATTTTATTTTGTTGAAGAACCAATAGTCACAGGATAAGAGAGGATGGAATTCACTAAAATAAGGGAGGATGCTTTCTGAGTTGGGAAGTTGCAGGATTTCAGTGTAAAGTGCTTAGTGCTTACAATGGATGCCAAAGATCTTTCTCAAGCAGCACATATGAATTGAGTTCACTCTGCATTCTTGCTTCTGATCTGTAGTCCAAATCTCAGCACAACGTGGCAATTTACTGAGCATGTGGGTGTTTTTTAAATTGATTCGTGGCCTGTGGGCATTGCTGACTCAGCCAGATTTTATTACCCAGAAGAAGATGGTGGTGAGCTGTCTTCTTGAACCACTGCAGTCCATCCACTGGGGGTTGATTCACAATGCTGTTTGGGAGGGAATTCCAGGATTTTGACCTAGCAATAGTGAAGGACTAGTGATATATTTCCAAGTCAGGACAATGAGTGATTTAGAGGTAGTAGTGTTCCCATGTATTGGCTGCCCTTGTCCTTCTGGAAGTCCATTGGAAGTGATTGTAGGGTTGGAAGGTGCTGTCTCAGGACTTTTGGTGAATGGCTGCTGTGCATCTTGTTTACAGTACACACAGCTGCAACTAAGCATCGATGGTAGAGGACTCCTTTGCCCTGGATGGTGTCAAGCTTCTTGAGTGTTACTGGACTGTTCTGATGCAAGCAAATATGCAGTATTTCATCACACTCCTGACCTTTGAATCATAGAGTCATAGAGATACAGACCCTTCGGTCCAACCCCTCCATGCCGACCAGATATCCCAACCCAATCTAGTCCCACCTGCCAGCACCCGCCCATATCTCTCCAAACCCTTCCTATTCATAAACCCATCCAAATGCCTTTTAAAAGTTGCAATTATACCAGCCTCCACCACTTCCTCTGGCAGCTCATTCCATACACGTACCACCCTCTGTGTAAAAATGTTGCCCCTTTGGTACCTTTTATATCTTTCCCCTCTCACCCTAAACCTATGCCCTCTAGTTCTTGACTCCCCAACCCCAGGGAAAAGACTTTGTCTATTTACCCTATCCATGCCCCTCATGATTTTGTAAACCTCTATAAGGTCACCCCTCAAGCTTTGACGCTCCAGGGAAAACAGCCCCTGCCTATTCAATCTCTCCCTATAGCTCAAATCCTGCAACCCTGGCAACATCCTTGTAAATTTTTTTCTGAATCCTTTCAAGTTTCACAAACACTTTCCGATAGGAAGGAGACCAGAATTGTATGCAATATTCCAACAGTGGCCTAACCAATGTCCTGTACAGCTGCAACATGACCTCCCAACTCCTGTACTCAATACTCTGACCAATAAAAGAAAGCATACTAAATGCCTTCTTCACTATCCTATCTACCTATGACTCCACTTTCAAGGAGCTATGAATCTCCACTCCAAGGTCTCTTTGTTCAACAACACTCCCTAGGACCTTACCATTAAGTGTATAAGTCCTGCTAAGATTTGCTTTCCCAAAATGCAGCACCTCGTATTTATCTGAATTAAACTCCATCTGCTACTTCTCAGCCCATTGGCCCATCTGGTCTAGATCCTGTTGTAATCTGAGGTAATCCTCTTTGCTGTCTACTATACCTCCAATTTTGGTGTCATCTGCAAACTTACTCACTATACCTCTTTTGCTCACATCCAAATCATTTATGTAAATGTGAAAAAGTAAAGGACCCAAAATCGATCCTTGTGGCACTCCACAGGTCACAGGCCTCCAGTCTGAAAAACAACCCCCCACCACCACCCTCTGTCTTCTACCTTTGAGCCAGTTCTGTATCCAAATGCCTAGTTCTCCCTTTATTCTGTGAGATCAACCTTGCTCACTGGTCTCCCATGGGGAACCTGGTCAAAAACCTTACTGAAGTCCATATAGATCACATCTACTGCTCTGCCCATATCAATCTTTTTTGTTACTTCTTCAAAAAACTCAATCAAGTTTGTGAGATATGATTTCCCACACACAAAACCATGTTGACTATCCCTAATCAGCCCTTGCTTTTCCAAATACATGTACATCCTGTCCCTCAGGATTCCCTCCAACAACTTATCCACCATCAACATCAGGCTCACCGGTCTATAGTTCCCTGGCTTGTCCATACCACCCTTCTTAAACAGTGGCACCATGTTAGTGAACCTCCAGTCTTCTGGCACCTCAGCTGTGACTATTGATGATACAAATATCTCAGCAAGAGGCCCAGCAATCACTTCTCTAGCTTCCCACAGAGTTCTAAGGCACACCTGATCAGGTGCTGGGGATTTAACCGCTTTTATGCATTTCAAGACAACCAGTACTTCCTCCTCTGCAATATGGACATTTTTCAAGAAATCACCATCTATTTCCCTCCAGTTTATATCTTCCATATCCTTTTCCACAGTAAATACGGATGCAGGTCTTGTGGATGATGGACAGGCTTTGGGGAGTCAGGAGGTGAGTTACTCGCCATGGTATTCCAATCCTCTGACTTGCTCTTGTAGCGACTGTGTTTATGTAGCGTGACCAGTTATGTTTCTGGTCAATGATAACCCCAAGGATGATGGACACGGAGGATTCAGTGATGGTAACACTATTGAATGTCAAGGGATGGTAGTTCGATTGTTTCTTATCGGTGATGGTCATAACCTGGCATTTGTGTGGTGCAAATGTTCTTGCCATTTATCTGCCCAAGCTTGAATATGGACTGCTTCAGTATCTGAGGAGTTGCAAATGGTGCTGAAAATTGTGCAATCATCGGCGAACATTGCCACTTCTGACCTTCTGATGGAGGGAAGATCATTGATGAAACAGTGGAAGATGGTTGGGCCTAGGACACTACCCTGAAGAACTCCTGCATACCCTGGAGTAGAGATAACTGACCTTCAATAATCATAACAATCTTCCTCTGTACCAGGTATGGCTCTAAGCAGCAAATAGTTTTATCCCCCATACCTGCTAATTCCAGTTTTGCTAGGACTCCTTGATGCCACACTTAGTCCAATGCAGCCTTGATGTCATTATAGATTCAAAAGCAGAAATTGTTGGAGGAACTCAATAGGTTTGGCATGAGCTGTGGAGAGAAAGCAGAGAACTGAAGAAATGTCCAAATGCTGACTCTGCTTTTTCTCCACAGATGCTGCCAGACCTGCTGAGTTTTTTCCAGTAACCTCTAGTTTTGTTTCAGACTTTCAGCATCCGGAGTTTTTGTTTTTTTTTTGTTCAAGATTATAAGATTCTTGGGCATATGGTAATTCGGAGTTTGAGGATTTTAGTAGGTGCTTGCCTGAAGCTTTTCAAATATCACAGCTCACAATATGAGCTGACAACTCCTCACTAAGCTTTATTCCACTAAGTCTCTTGACCCCATGTCGCAGAATGTGCTTACATTGTTCAGTTCAGTGTTGTTGAAATGAACTTCTGGTTTGGAATGAGCACCTTGAGTCATTGCCATTGTATTCTGTGAGCTGATCATAACCTAAAATTCCTCTGCAGCAGATCTTAAACACAATGCATGCAAAAGCCGTACAGTCAGCAAATATAAATTCATTTTTCACAGGTTGTCCTATATTGGTTTTTGCTGCCAATCTACTACCTAACTGTTGGGTTATCAGAATGTACGACCAAGAAAGAAACGTGATTTTTACTGATGAAACTAGTGCTTTGGAAAATAAACTTCTACATTAAATATAAAGGTCAGGCAAATAGAATTGTCCTAATTGTGGTTACTGTGAAGGTCCCTCTTTGATGGCCTTTGATTACTTTCGTAGCCTGAGGTTCAAGTGAACCAATACCTGGAAGATCATCACTCAAAGATCTGTAGATATGGTCCTTGAGTTGAAAGCAAGGAGCACAGAGTGATTGTTATGGATTGCTTCATTAACAGGATGCTGAATTTGGTACTGAGGGAGTGCTTTTGTTTTACCCTTCGGTTGTTTGTGCGTGTTTTTCTGTGCTGGGAACAGTAAAATGTAATTCCTCTGCTAAATTGGTGTCGCAAATTCAGTAAACCAATTTTTTTTTTTAAATAGTCAAATCAATTAAATAAATCAGCAAAACTGCTGATTAAATAAATAAATAAGGGTATTATAACATGGAGGAGCAAATGGTATAACTGCAACAAATGGAATAATACATAGAACATTACAAATTTAGAAAACCACATTACAATAAATGTTTGCAGCTCAAGAGACCAAGATTCTGAGCTGTTGAGCTGGATTCTGAATTGCTTACATTGTGAGACCTCAGAGTGGGGAAGGGTTGCTGGATGAAATGCTTAAGATGATGGAAGTCAGCAACAAAAATCATACTTTTGTTTCTTTCCAGAGATCACCTCAAACTCTTGCAGTAATGTTTCTTACTATTAATCTTTTGCTGGGATCTAAACAGTATCTTCTTGCAAGGATTCAATCTGTTGAAGTAGTCTGTAAAAATAGAAAAGTCTCCTGTGTCGGATGGGATTTATTGCAGGATTCTCTGGGAAGCCAGGGAGGAGATTGCAGAGCTTTTGGCTTTGATCTTTATGTCATCATTGTCTACAGGAATAGTGCCAGAAGACTGGACAATAACAAATGTTGTCCCCTTGTTCAAGAAGGGGAATAGAGACAACCCTGGAAATTATAGACCTGTGAGCCTTAGTTTGGTTGTGGGTAAAGTATTGAAAAGGGTTAAAGAGATAGGATTTATAATCATTTCGAAAGGAATAAGTTGATTAGGGACACTCAACACGGTTTTGTGAATGGTAGGTCATGCCTCACAAACCTTATTGAGTTATTTGAGAAGGTGACCAAACAGATGGATGAGGGAAAAGTGGTTGGTGTGGTGTATATGGATTTCAGTAAGGTGTTGATAAGGTTCCTCTGGTAGGTTATTGCACAAAATACGGAGGCATAGGATTGAAGGTTGTTTAGTGGTTTGGATCAGAAATTGGCTGGCTGAAAGAAGACAGAGGGTGGTGGTTGATGGGAAATATTCATCCTGAAGTTCAGTTACTAGTGGGGTACCACAAGGATCTGTTTTTGATGCACTGCTGTTTGTCATGAGGGCGTAGAAGGATGGGTTAATAAACTTGCGGATGACACTAAGGTCAGTAGAGTTGTGGATAGTGACGAAGAATGCTGTAGGTTACAGAGAGACATAATAAGCTGCAGAGCTGGGCTGAGAGGTGGCAAATGGAGTTTAATGTGGAAAAATGTGAGGTAATTCACTTTGGAAGGAGTAATTTTATACTGCAGGTGTGACCTATTGGTAATGTCACTGGACAAGTAATCCAATCTCTCGGTCCAGTCTAATGCTCAGGGGACATTGGTTCAAATCCCGCCATGAAACTTAAATGCAATTAATCACAAATCTGAATGTAAAGTTAGTCTCAATGGTGCCTGAAATATACGTTGTTTGTCATAAAGACCCATTTTGTTCACCTAATATCCTTGAGCAAAAGAATTTTGCCATCCTTCTCCAGTCTGGTCAATAGATAATGTTTATATCACACCAACATCAGGCAATGGCCATCTCAAACAATAAATAACTTAATCATTTATGCTGGCATTCAATAGTATTATTGTTGTTGAATTCTGCATTATTAACATCTTGGGAGTTACCATTAACTGGACTAGCCATATGCATAGTATGTAAAAACAATGATTGAAGATGCTGGAAACCAGAGTCTAGATTAGAATGGTGCTGGAAAAGCACAGCAGTTCAGGCAGCATCCGAGGAACTGCTCCTCATATGCATTCTATGCCTGTAAAAACAGGTCAGAAGCTGGGAATTCTGCACAGAATAATTCACCCTCTGTTTCCTCTATCCAACAACTACAAGTCCGGAATATGACAGAATGCTCTCCACTTGTCAAGATGGATATCCTTACTAAGAACTATATCATCTTTCCCTTAAAGTTACAGAGTCAAAATCTTGGAAATTCCTTCTCAGCTCCTCATATGACGAGTCCTTCATTCACAGGATCTTTCTTGCAAACCTCCTCTGGACCTCCTCCAAGGCCAGCACATCTTAGATATAGGACCCAAAATTACTCACAATATTCCAAGTGAAGTCTGATCAGGGCTTTATACAGCTTCAGCAGTTCATCCTTGCTCTTGTATTCTATCCTTCTCAAAAAGAATGCTAGCATTGCATTTGCCTTCCTAAGGGAATGAATGATTGTGGATCTGGTGTCAATCGACTGGATTGATTTGACCCAGATGGCTTGACAAGTGGTAAGAGTCAACAGCCAGAGTGAACAGTCAATTTACATCCACCTTGTCATGTCCTGTAAGAATTTTATAAATTTTGATGAGAGCAATTCTCATTCTTCAAAATTGCACAAAATACGGAGGCATAGGATTGAAGGTTGTTTAGTGGTTTGGATCAGAAATTGGCTGGCTGAAAGAAGACAGAGGGTGATGGGTTGATGAGACATAGCTAGCACAGGCCCAAATTCATCAATCTTTCCTCATAAGACAATCCTAGAAATTACTCTGGTAAATGGAGAGTAATGGAATATTCCCCACTTGCCTGGATGAGCACAGCATCAACAACATTCAAAAAGCTTGATACCATCTAGGACATTTTTTCAGGCTTCTTGAATTTTCTTGGTGCAGTCATTCAGGCAAATGGGAGTGTTCCATTACACTCTTGTTTTATGCCTTAGACTTTAGGGAGTCAATCAATGGTGGTAACATCATTCAATGCCAAGACCTAATAGTTAGATTCACGTCTTGCTGGAGTTGGCCATTGTGCACTACTCGTGTGGTACTTGCCACTTTGTCAATGTAAACCTGAATATTGAACAGATTTTGCAACAAATGGACATTGCCTGCTTCAGTGCCTGAGGAATCACGATTGGTGCTGAAAGTTGTGTAGTCATCAGTGAACATTCTCATTTCTGACCTTATGATGAAGGAAAATTCATTGATGAAGCAGCTGAAGATGTTTGGTCTTAGTACAGTACCCAAAGGAGCTACAGCAGAGCTGTCTAGGAGCTCAGATAACTGCAGTCCAGGATCCACAGCCATTTTTCATTGTGCTGGGTATGACTCCAACCAGCAGAGCTTTCCTATTCACCCTAATTTTGCTTGGGCTCCTTGGTGCCACAGTCAATGCTGTTAAGGATAATTACTCTCGCCTCTTCTCTGGAATTCAGCTCTTTTGTGTATATTTGTAGTGAGTTTAGGTGCTGGGTGGCCCTGATAGAACACAAACTGAGTTTCAGTGAGCTGCTGATTGCTAAGTGAGTGTTCTTGATAGCATTGTTGAATGCAGCTTGCAACATTTAGTGATGGTTGAGAGTAGACTAATGGGGTGGTAATTGTTTATTCGAATTGTCATGCTTTTTGTGAACAAGTAGCCTAACATCAGTCTGCAAAATTCTACAATCAAGTGCAGCTTTGTTAAAACATTATGATCTAACTGGCTATTGGTTTTATCAATTGATGCATCTCGGATGGTTAGAGGCAACAATTTCTCACCAGTATCTTGTGCTTTGCCTCCTGTGCAAACATTTATGGACCAAACATGTAACCCTTGCAATCATTTTTGAAACTAAAACAGATCACTCGTAAGTTAATGTATATTCGGTTTAGATTTGATCAGAATTTTAAAAAATGGGGCAATAATTAATTTTTTGAATATTAATATGGAATCAAGTTCAAACCATCAAAATCAAATGGCAATGCCGATTATTTTGCCCTGTTTGCTAATCCATGTGACGTATCATTCAGAAGGAGGAAACTGATACATACAGGATGTGTATGTTGTAAACTGAAAACAGATTTGTTTTTAGATCAGTCAGTGGAAATTAGCACAGGTTAACTTGTCCTGCTGTTACTATTGTGTGATGAGAATACTCTAGAGGCATTTTAAATTAAAGTACGCAGTTAGTTATTACCTTAACAATTAGAGTGCTCCTTCTGGAATAACACTTTGTACTTGCTTTAGGGCTATATCCCGTGGTACTGTGCCCAAAATTGACACAATCCTCAAGGAGGGCTGGAGCACACTGTGTAAGACTATTACTTCCTGCTACTTATGTCCTATCCCTTGAGCCCAAATCTGAAAATCATATTTGCTGTTTTCACCAGCACTGTGGACATTGACGGAAGATTATTCTTCTTTAAAATGAGTGAATCCTTCTACCCCATGTTGCTTTGTATATATTATTCCAAACTATTTTGAATTACACCAAATGAGTAGTGTTTTCACCACATAAGCCATTTAGGTTATCACCTTCTTCTACGTAGTTTTATGATTACTATTTTTCAAGTTGCCTCCTGAACTCCTCCAAACATTCGACAAAATCAGATTTACCAAGTCTATCGCAGAAAACCTCACCTTCGTCATGGATAAGAATTATTTATCTATCTTCATCACTTTTTGCAAAATTATTTAATCATTTGCCTTTTAATCACTATCTATTTAAGTAATCAATTTATCAACAGACACGATATATTACAATTTATTTTAGTAAAATACTGTAGATCCTTTGAACACATTAATCAGGACACTCCTTAACTTTGTTACTTCTATTGAAAAAGTATAATGTCATCAGTCTCTTCCGAACTGTCATCCCTCACTTTGGAATAGTTAATGAAAGTAACTATAGCATTTCCAATTTCAATATATTCTGGGGTGATGAAAATACACATAATTCTCCAGTGTGACTCTACAAAGATCTTAGATAATTTTGAATAAAGTTCAGCAATACTACTATGCCTTAATTTTCAATGTTTCTTAATAAGAGGTCAAGGATTTCCATTCAGCTTATTTTATGACCACTTGTATTTGCACCGCTTTAATTTAATAGCCTGTTTATCTACACACCAAGGTTTTTGTACTTCCCCAAGCCATGTAAAATCCGATCATCTAAGGTGTATGATCTTGCCCTATTCTTACTTTGAACTTACGTATGATCTCACAGTTTCTCTTTATGAGTAAAGCATTGCTTCAGGCTGCACGTACACACAACACAATTCAAGTAGGAACATGTATTATTAAAAAAATGACCTCATGAGTTACAAACAGGAAGAAAACAACAAAAAAAATTAAATTAAGCTTGTATTTTGTTCCTATGGTAGCGGTTCCGGACAGAAATGGATAGTGTAAACTGAACATGAAAGGGCAGAGGAAAAGCATAATGGAAAATATAACTAATTTCCTTTGGTGAACTTGTGTGATTCAGAACCACCTTAATTGCTAGTTCAGTCTAAACAGCAATGTAAAATCATAATTGCACAGTTCATTGGGCACTTCCTTTGTAAGATTGTAGAACGTGAGGGGATACGTCTTTGCGGAGTTGTTATGAATTGAGTTGTTTTGAACTGAGTAACTTTATTTGGATGGATTCCAGATTGCAGTATAAACAATGCCATCCCATCACATCAATATATCAAACAAAATGACCCACTATTAAATTTCCATTCTTACATGCAGAGTGCATTGAACAAATCCTACTGAAAGCACTGTGCAAAGCTCAGCATAGTTAACCATTTACTAGGTACCAATTTGAAGTGATCACTTTACCAGCACTATTATATCAGCAAATAGTGAATGGACCTTTTTAAAAAAAAACGTCTTTGCTATGTGGCATGGACCATTGTACATTCCTGAGTCAATATTTATTGCACAGTGGAATGTGTTGCAAGAGTGCGCCTGAACAGAGGTGAGGCACAATCTCTGGAATTAGCCTACAGGGAATGACTGTTTCATGGTTTATCAGCTCTGATCATCTTAGCAGTGTAAACAGAAAAGACTGGCTTAACCATACATGGAGATGCTGATCCCTGGCTGCACAGAATGTCATATTACTGGTGAATACTTTGTCGACGAGCTTGATTTCTATAAGCTTCTTTGTAACAGCCTCGCTTCGGGTCAGTATTTCATAGAGCATGTCATCGAATGATGATGTCACTTTGCATTGTATAGAGATTCTTTTGTACTGTTGGAATTCAGAAGCTTTGACTAGATACCGGCTTTCTGTAATGGACTTTAACCAATTGCATTGAACAGAATGTGAAATAAAATGCAGAGCCAGTATAAATTTGTGACCTCCCATCTCTGGAGCCAAACAAGAGGTTATTTTGTTGAATGCAATGAATTGAGGGCTTCTGAATACACTTACCGCATTCACAATACACAATGCCACCAGGCACTGCTTGTCCCAGACTAACTCAACATGCAGAGACTAACCACAGTATTTTACTTCAGGAGGTGGGTCTGTTGACCAAATTCCAGCCACACTGCTATTAAAACTGCCCTATTTACAGCGCAAGAACAGTCAAGAATGGTCTCCACTCAGCTGTTGCTTGAGGTGCTGAAGGAATGACTGAATTAAGAATGCCCAGTCCAATTGAAGATACTCCTGGAGGCTTGGTCATTTGAGAGCTGCTCATGTGACAATATTGGGAAAAAGTGAGGACCGCAGATGCTGGCGAATCAGAGTCGAAAAGGGTGGAGCTGGAAAAGTGCAGCTGGTCAGGCAGCATCCAAGGAGCAGAAGATTTGGTATTTTGGGCATAAGCCTTTGTCAGGAATGTGAAACATCGAATCTCCTGCTCCTCAAATGTTGTATGATCTGCTGTGCTTTTCCAGTGCAACACATTTTGACTCATGTGACAATACTGGCAAGCATGCTCAAACATTATTGCATTTAACTCATAAAATTTGAGACATCTCCACAGTTGAGTAGTCTTGCTCTTGATTTTGTGACTGTGGTTATGCAATATGTTCAATGAAATGGGGGAACATCCTACAAGGAAAGGAAGATGGGAAGGAGAAAGTGAGGACTTCAGATGCTGGAGATCAGAGCGGAAAAATGTGTTGCTGGAAAAGCGCAGCAGGTCAGGCAGCATCCAAGGAACAAGAGATTCGATGTTTTGGGCATAAGCCCTTCTTCAGGAATGAGGAAAGTGTGTCCAGCAGGCTAAGATAAAAGGTAGGGAGGAGGGACTTGGGGACGGGCGTTGGAGATCCGCCTAGGAACCCTCCAACCACAAGGGATGAACTCAGATTTCTCCAGTTTCCTCATTTCCCCTCCCCCCACCTTGTCTCAGTCAAATCCCGCGAATTCAGCACCGCCTTCCTAACATGCAATCTTCTTCCTGACCTCTCCACCCCCACTTCACTCTGGCCTATCACCCTCACCTTGACCTCAAGGAAGATGGGAAACCAAGGTTGAGGAGATGCACTTGGGAATTGCTGGGCAATATGCAGGGGTAACTAAAGCTTGGAGTAACTTTTCATTTATCAACATTAACTCACTGAAATTGCACCTATAAGCTGATGTTACTCAGCTTCCCCATATAGTGTAAGTATCAGACCATAAGACATAGGAGTAGAAGTAAGGCCATTCAGCCCATCGAGTCCACTCCGCCATTCAATCATGGCTGATGGGCATTTCAACTCCACTTACCAGCATTCTCCCCATAGCCCTTAATTCCTTGTGACATCAAGAATTTATCAATCTCTGCCTTGAAGACATTTAGTGTCCCAGCCTCCACTGCACTCTGCGGCAATGAATTCCACAGGTCCACCACTCTCTGGCTGAAGAAATGTCTCCGCATTTCTGTTCTGAATTGACCCCCTCTAATTCTAAGGCTGTGTCCACGGGTGCAAGTCTCCTCGCCTAACAGAAACAATTTCCTAGTGTCCACCCTTTCCAAGCCATGTAGACGTATGAAATTATTCACAAGTGTGGAGTTAGCCACTTTGTTAGACAAATAAGCAAAGTAGATGAATATCTTTTAATGGTGAGATGTTGGGAAGTGTGGATATCCAAAGAGACCTGGGCGTTCTTGATCATGATTCACTAAAAGTCAGCATGAAGATGCAATAATAAATACAGAAGGCAAATGGTATATTTGCCTTAACTGTAAGGGATTTGAGTACAGGAGTAAAGATGTGAGGACCCCAGCTATTCCCAGTATATGTTAATAATTTAGATAAGGGGATTAAATGCAATATCTCCCCATTTGCAGATGTCACAAAGCAATGTGGATGGGTGAACTGTGAGGAGAATGCATAGATGCTGCAGTTTGATCTGGACAATCTGAATGAGTGATGAAAATGCATGGCAGGTACAGAATATAGAACATAGAACATAGAACATTCCAGCGCAATACAGGTCCTTCAGCCCTCGATGTTGCGCCGACCTGTCATACTAATCTGAAACCAATCTAATCTACACTATTCCATGTATGCCCATATGCTTGTCAAATGACAACTTAAATGTACTTAAAGTTGGTGAATCTACTACTGTTGCAGGCAAAGCATTCCATACCCTTACTACTCTCTGAGTAAAGAAATTACCTCTGACATCTGTCCTATATCTATCACCCCTCAATTTAAAGCTATGCCCCCTCGTGCTCGCTGTCACCATTCTTGGAAAAAGGCTCTCCCTGTCCACTCTATCTAACCCTCTGATTATCTTATATGTCTCTATTAAGTCACCTCTCAACCTTCTTCTCTGTAACGAAAACAGCCTCAAGTCCCTCAGCCTTTCCTCGTAAGACCTTCCCTCCATACCAGGCAACATCCTAGTAAATCTCCTCTGCACCCTTTCCAAAGCTTCCACATCCTTCTTATAATGCGGCGACCAGAACTGTACAAAATACTCCTGGCGCAGCTGCATTAGAGTGTTGTACACCTGTAGCATAACCTCATGGTTCCGGAACTCGATCCCTCTAGTAATAAAAGCTAAAACACCGTATGCCTTCTTAACAACCCTGTCAACCTGGGTGGCAACTTTCAAGGATTTGTGTACCTGGACATCAAGATCTCTCTGCTCATCCACACTACCAAGAATCTTACCATTAGCCCAGTACTTTGATCGGAGTAACCGGAATGCAAAGTGATTCACCTCACACTTGTCTGCATTGAACTCCATTTTCCACCTCTCAGCCCAGCTCTGAAGCTTAGTTATGTCTCTTTGTAACCTACAACATCCTTCGTCACTATCCACCACTCCACCGACCTTCGTGTCATCAGCAAATTTACTAACCCACCCTTCTCCAGATCGTTTATAAAAATGACGAACAGCAGTGGACCCAACACTGATCCTTGCGGTACATCACTGGTAACTGGACTCGTGGATGAACATTTCCCATCAACCACCACTCTCTGTCTTCTTTCAGCAAGCCAATTACTGATCCAAACTGCTATATCTCCCACAATCCCATTCCTCCGCATTTTGTACAATAGCCTACTGTGGGGAACCTTATCAAATGCATTCCTGAAATCCATATACACCACATCAACTGGTTTACTCTCATCTACCTGTTTGGTCATCTTCTCAAAGAACTCAATAAGGTTTGTGAGGCACGGCCTACCCTTCACAAAACCATGCTGACTATCCCTAATCAAATTATTATTTTCTAAATGATTATAAATCCTATCTCTTATAATCTTTTCCAACACTTTACCAACAACTGAACTAAGTCTCACTGGTCAATAATTACCAGGATTGTCTCTACTCCCCTTCTTGAACAGAGGAACCACATTTGCTATCCTCCAGTCTTCTAGCACTATCCTTGTAGACAATGATGATTTAAAGATCAATGCCAAAGGCTCGGTAATCTCCTCCCTGGCTTCCCAAAGGATCCTAGGATAAATCCCATCTGGCCCAGGGGACTTATCTATTTTCACACTCTGCAGGATTTCTAATACCTCTTCCTTGTGAACCTCAATCCCACCTAGTCTTGGAGCCTGTATCTCAGTAATCTCCTTGACAACATTGTCGTTTTCTAGAGTGAATACTGTTGAAAAATATTCATTAAGTGCTTCCCCATCTCCTCTGACTCCACACACAACTTCCCACTACTATTCTTGCTTGGCCCTAATCTTACTCTCGTCATTCTTTTATTTCTTAAATACCTATAGAAAGCCTTAGGGTTTACCCTAATCCTATCCGCCAACAACTTCTCATGTCTCCTCCTGGCTTTTCTGAGCTCTCTCTTTAGGTCTTTCCTGGCTACCTTGTAACCCTCAAGCACCCTAACTGAGCCTTCACATCTCATCCTAACATAAGCCTTCTCCTTCCTCTTGACCAGAGATTCCACTTCCTTCGTAAACCACGGCTCCTGCACTCTACAGCTTCCTCCCTGCCTGACAGGTACATACTTATCTAGGACACACAGTAGCTTTTCCTTGGATAAGCTCTACATTTCTAATGTGCCTATCCCCTGCAGTTTCCTTTCCCATCCTATGCTTCCTAAATCTTGCCTAATCGCATCGTAATTGCCTTTCCCCCAGCTGTAACTCTTGCCCAGTGGTATACACCTATCCCTTTCTATCACTTAAGTAAACATAACAGATTTGTGATCACTATCACCAAAGTGCTCACCTACTTCCAAGTCTAATACCTGGCCGGGCTCATTACCGAGTACCAAATCTAATGTGGCCTTGCCCCTTGTTGGCCTGTCTACATACTGTGTCAGGAAGCCCTCCTGCCTGAACACACTGGACAAAAACTGACCCATCTATTGTACTCGTACTATAGTGTCAATATTTGGAAAGTTGAAGTCCCCCATTCTCACTCACTCCTATTGAGAATCATCTTTGCTATCATTAATAATGTGATAACTATGATGTTATCTGTTTTGGAAGCAGTAACAAGAAAACAAATTATCATCGAGATGGCTACGAATTGTGAGAGGGAAATGTGCAATGAAACCTCACGTCTTTGTACACTATATATGAAAAATAAGCATGCAGCTGCAACAAGTGGTGAAGACAGTAAATGATACGTTAATCTTCATAGCGAGATGATTTGATTACAGGAGGAAGGATGCCTTGCTGCAATTACCCAGGGCTTTGGTGAGACCACATCTAAAATATTGTGTACAGTTCTGGTCTCCTTATTTGAGGAAGGATGTTCTTACTTTAGAGGAGATGCAGTGAAGGTTTACCAGACTGCTTGCTGGCATAGCAGGACTGACATATGAAATTGGTTAGGATTATATTTGTTGGAGTTCAGAAGGATCTCATAGAAAGCTATAAAATTCTAATGCACCAGACAGATTGGGTGCAGGAAGTATGTCCCTAATGGTAGAGGAGTCCAGAACTATAGGTTTAAGGACTTTAGGTCGAGATGAACAGAAATCCATTCACCCAGAGAGTGGTGAACCTATGGAACTTGTTATGACAGAAAGCAGTCAAGGTCAAAATACTGTTATGATTTCAAGCAGGACTTGGATATAGCACTTGGGGCTAAAGGAATGAAATGACATGAGGATAAACAGGAACAGGCTATTGAATCGGATGTCCAGCCATCAGAATGAAAAGCAGACCAGGCTCAAAGGGCCAAAAAGCTTAATCCTGCTCTTGGCTTTTATGTGGGAATTGCCAGCCATTTTTTGCATAAATTAAATAAAAATATTGATTAAAAAAAAAGGACTTAGAAATAATGTATGGGTTTACCTCTGAGATCCATACCTGTATAGATGATGGGACTGCACAGACATTACTTCGGGTGATTACAGAAACACTGCCGTTGGGGACTGAGCAGTCAATTTCAAGGTTTATGACTTTGCAGATTGGCTGAAATTGTTTATCTTGTTGTCTGCTGATGGTGGCTGGATTGCGACAATTGGAGTGAAAGAGTAAAGAGGATTTTTTTTATCCTTTTTACTTGTAATGTAGGGGCGTTTACTGGTGCCCTCAAACTGCAACCTTCATAGCACACTAGCCAACATTAGTCAAATAACATAGCCAGAACAGGGGTTGTTGTTGGTCTTTAACCACGACATTGTACATTCCTGGAAGGGTAGAAACACAAACATGTCTTTCTGATCTTGTCTCTAGTTTGGATATAATCTGCAGCAGACATTTTCCTGCTGAGCTGAGGGCATTTAGATTTTTAGATATTTAGATTTTTCAGTTTTCAGGTATTTAGATGGCTTTGCATTTCTCCCTGTGATGTCTCTCTCTTTTTGAATCTTGTGTCGCACCCTATGATATGCAATATGCCAGAGGTTCACCCAGAAACCTTTTAGCAGTCAGTGAATTCTTGTCAGATTATTGACTCATTTGCCTTACTCAGAAGACTCCTTCCATTTTACAGAGGATGTTAGGGCTCAGGTGGACTGCCTTCTTCACTTTAAGTAGCCATTGACTGACCATTTTTAAGGGCCCGTTCCCATTCAGCCTTAATTTTGAGGCTGGTATGAGGAGTTCAGAGCAAGACCGACAGTTCACCCCACTCAGGCTTCGGACAGCAAGAGTAGCGCCTCCGTCAAAGGCATTCTTTCCATATTGGATGCCCATCTAAAATCAGCTCCTTTCTTCCCCTGCCTCCTCAATAAGACTTCTATAACTCTCTCCCCACTCACACCAAGGCTTCCCTTACCCTCCTTACTGTGAGACTTTTAACATTTACCTGGTTCTGGGCTTGAGAATTTGGAATCTGGGGACTGTTGGTCACCACAATCCTGGCCACTGTTGCTACTGACACTACAGACCTCTCAGTCTTCAAATTGGCCAGCACACCATTAGCCTGGAATTTTGGAACAAAGAACTGCGAGTGCCAGAAAAGTATAACCAGACAGAAATTGCCAGAGCGGCTCAGCAATTCTGGCAGCATCAGTAGAGAAGATGCAGAGTGAACATTTTGGGTGCAGTGTGTTCTGAGCAGGGTCACTGGACCCAAAAGGTTAGCTCTTTCCCTCTCTCTGCCAATGCTACCAGACCTGCTGAGTTTCTCCTGTTTTTGTTCTGAACTGCAAGTCCAGTGACATTACCACAGTGTTACTACCTTCCGAGTTTGCCTTCTCCCGAGTAGGGCCAACTCTTAATTTAGACAGTGCAAACATTTATAGAATGTACAATGTTTCTGTACAATTTAGTACAATGTTTCTGTTCTCGTCATCAAGTTTTGATCACATCTCTCTATCTGCTCCGCTGTTCTCTGAGTAGCTTACATCATTTACGTCACTATCAGTAACATATGCATATTCTGTTATACCACAGGGGATGTGCACAAATCCCATTTCCAGCTGAGTATTAAATGGTTTAAGGACTGCTGTGATCAATGGAGATGCATTTCCCACTGCCTCTTCAGTTGGCAGGGCTGGAAAACCCATCACTTGAGAAATCCTGCCCAAAGTCATCAAGGAATCTAGTAAAGAATTACAGAAAAAAATCTTTGCTCAGAGAATATGGAACGTGCTACTTCAGGGAGTAGCTGAGACAAATCGTATTGAAGCCTTTCAGGCAATGCTAGGTAAGTATATGAGGAAGAAAGGAATAGAAAGATATGTTAATAAGGTGAGATGAAGAAAAGTGAGATATGATTCACATGGAGCATAAACATCAGTGTAGGCTTGTTAGACCTAACAACTTGTTTCTGAAGTGTACATTCGAGGGAATTCTATCAAAGTAGCTCCATGTGTTTCATGTCCAGGGTCCAATATGTGGCCTGAAGGAGAGCAGTTTATACGGATATTTACTTTTGTAATACTATTTCATAAGTAAGATGTGTTAAAGCAATATGAAATTATTAACATCACACTGATTTCAAACAAGATTAATTTGCAAGCAGGCTACAGCAATCTCACCATCAGGCACTTGCTGTAATAAGCAGTCCTCTGGAGTGTTCAAGCATGAGATGGAGCAAAATAAATATTTGAGTCAAATAATGATTTCAGCAAGAGGCAAGCATAAAGCTACTGACTTATTAATGTGCAGCAGCGTCCCCTTGAACATCTAAAGAGAACGTCACATTTACATTTGTTCCCCTATTACCCAGAGTGATTTATAAACAAGGTTATCAAAAGAAGCAATTTCTGAAATGCTTTGCCTGCCAGTTCACAAAACCAGCTCCTGCTGATTCTCCCTCTCCTTTAGTAATCACATCTCACCGACTTTATTGTACATACATATTAGCTGAAAATAATGCTGTGGGTCTCAAGCTTCTCCAAGGCTCGCCTCCAAGAAAGGATATCATATCTGCTTCCTGAGACTATGATTTTGCAAAATTAATTCCTTTCTTCACAGAAGAATTTTATTTTGTACAGCTCCAGTGCCTGTGCACGCATCAAGGCGCAATTCAAAGAGGAAGTATCTCTTCGTATTAAATCTAAATTTAAATATTGGACAAGATGCATCCTTCACTGTTTGATACAGCAGCATGGATTATAATTGTCCATTAACTAACTATGTAATATTTGTGTTTATAGTGTTTTATTCTCACTCCAAAACCATTTATGTTCTTATCGTTTAATTTACGAAAGAAGGTTTTGTTATGATCCCTTTAAGTAAGCCATAAACCAAAATAACTAAAATGACTGTCAACTGAAAAGATTATCAATAATATTCTACTCCTTGTAACCCTTACTTTGTATGAATTAATAGGCGAATGACATTTCGATTTTTTAAAAAATGCTCCACTAGTTACCTGATGAAGGAGCAGTGCCCTGAAAGCTAGTACTTCCTCATAAACCTGTTGGACTATAACGTGATGTTGTGTGATTTTTAACCATTTGTTACAAGAATAAATTTTACACAATGACAGGCACTTAAAACACTCCCTCGGTTCCCCAACCCCAACAAATGTGGCACTGCACAGCTATGAATTTGTTTTTCCTTATTCATGCAGAATAGGTCAGGACATCTTTCTGATACAGATTTCACCTTAAGTTTCAAAGGTGCAATTGTAATTGGCAAACAGGTTAGATAGATGATCTTTTCCTTAGGTCACAGTGATTCTAATGGTGTAGATTTCCAGAGTTCCCTTTTAACAGACCAACCAATAACCTGTACATGGCTACTTCTGTGAAAACACCTGAATTAACTCCACAGAGGCTAGACAAGAATTCACCATTCATTTACAGGTGGAGAGTTCTTGACACTAGTCTGACTTCCTCAGTCAGCTCTCAGAATGAACAGAATCTCTAACTCTCTGATTTATAGCTGTCAGCCAGGGGTCCCTGATTGGACCACATAATAGTGGAAGGCCTAATTAGTAAGTTTGCAGATGACTAAAATAGGAGGCATCACAGACTGTGAGGTAAGTTATCAAAAATTACAGTAAGACCTTGATCAGCTGGGAAATGGGCCAAGAAATGGCAAATGGAGTTTAGTATAGATAAGTGTGAGGTCTTGTAATTTGGAAAGTCAAATCAAGGTGGGAGGTTCATGGTAGATGGTAAGGCCTTAAGGAGTGTAGTGGAACACAGGTACCTTGAATTTCGCATGCACAGTTCTCTGAAAATGCAGTCACAGATAGACAGGGCAGTGAAGAAGGCCTTTATAGAAATTGGGAAATCAGGTTGCAGTTGTACAGGACATTGGTGAAGCCCGCACTTGGAGTATTGTGTTCAGTTTTGGTCAGCTTGCTATAGGAAATCTGTTATTAAACTGGAAAGAGTGCAGATGAAATTTACAAGGATGTTGCCAGGACTCAATGGTCTGAGTTATAGAGAAAGGTTGGACAAGATAGGACTTTTTTCTTTCTTGCGTGGGAGACTGAGGGGGAATCTTATAGAAGTGTATAGATCATGAGAGGCATGGATAAGGTGAATGCACTCAGTCATTTTCCCAGGGTTGGGGAATCGAGCACTAGAGGGCTTTAGTTTAAGCTTAGAGGGGGAAAGAATAAATGGGAACCTGAGAGGCAATGTTTTTACACAGAAGGTGATCTGCATATGGAATGAGCTGCAAGTGGAAGTGGTATATTAATAACATTTAAAGGACATTTGGACAAGCATATGGATAAGGGAGGTTTAGAAGGATATGCAAATGCAGGGGAATGGGATGAGCATGAATGGACAGTTTGGTCAGCATGGACCAGTTTGGGCCGAAGGGCCTGTCTCCATGCTGTAGGACTCTATGACTCAAACAGTCCCAATCGGGGAATTCATATTTTAAAAAGTTTACATCGTTTCATTATAATCACCCATCTCTTAATTGTCTCCAAGTCATTCAAATAGCTTTCCAATGACTAGACCTTTCCAATTCTATCACACAGTATCTCCAAGAGTCCTGTCTTTTTGCTTGTCAAGCAAACAATCTGTACTCTTCATGAGAATGATTTTCTTCTTCTCCTCACAAGAAGCCTCTGTTCCTCTTTCTGTCTGTATCTATTTGCTCTTTTTGGATAAAGTGAAGACTGCAGATGCTGGAGATCAGAGTCGAAAGTGTGGTGCTACCTTCTGATTCCTGATGAAGGGCTTATGCCCAAAATGTCGATTCTCCTGCTCCTCGAATACTGCCTAACTGGCTGTGCTTTTCCAGCACCACACTCTCTACTTGCTCTTTTTGTCTATATATCTGTGTTATCAGCCTTCAGATCATCTGCCTCAAGTACTTCTTTTTGGCCTCCAGCTCTTCCTGTGTGTAGCGACAATGTGACTTGTTTATTAACTTCTTACCTGTTGGTATGCTTTCCAGGGCAAGGGTTGCTCAGCCACATGGACCAGTATTTCTTGTTAGCAGAGGAAATTGCAATTGATCCCATTATAATTGATGCATACTGTTAAATGTTCTTTTCAAATATCCTTAAAGATAATTACAAATCTCACGAACATTTTAAAGAAATTCCAGATTTTCTTTGTGTATTCCTTCGGAGTCAAATGCCAACACATACTAAAAAGCCTGTTTGTGAAATGTACAGATATAAAAGTATTCTTTAGACTAAATGAGTTGAAATTTCATTGTGTTTTATATTTATCACCAGATGCACTATTGAACTGTGTGAAAAGCTGTTGGAATTTTATCATCATGAAACATACTTCTTCAGGATATCAAACATGCAATTGAACCATGTAATTTTGATAAAGTAGACTATGTGACCAGCATAATCACTGAATTCAGTGGGTAATTAAGCTCCAATGAAAGGTCATTAATCCAAAATGTTAATTCTGTTTCCTCTCTCCACAACACTTGTCTAACCTTCTGCGAATTTCCATGTCATAACAATTTTTTGAGCACCAACCGAAGTAAGTAAGACTTGCACCTAGGTCTTTAGGATTGTAACGACACTACCACTGTGCCACAAAAGCCCCTATTTTATGCATTTGTTTTTATATTTTAGGCACTTTTATTTTAATTTAACCTGTTTTTCCTAATCAACTTTTCAGAGATGTCATGACACACATCTGGAGCAGGTAGGATTTGAACCCAGGTCTCTCAGGTCAGAGCTAGGGTCACTGTTACTGTGTCACCGATTTGGTCAACAACGTAAAACAGCTGATAATGATTTCACTGGCCGTTATGTCATTGATATAACTTTAAAGAAGGTGGAGAAGAGGCTTCACAAAATCAATAGAAATGAAGATCACCAGAGGCATATCGCCAGCAGGCTGAATATCAGCCTAATTTGAAAGGATTCTCAATTAAAATGTGACTGTGGGCCTTCTCATGTAGGAGGGCCCATTTTTTAGGGACTGAAGGTGGATGGGCCTTAAATTTATGGGTAAGTGTTATGTTAACCTTTTAAGAGACGTCTTCTGAAATTGGGGGTGAACTAATTTTACTGGCAGGCATGGTAAAATGGTTCAAAAGGCAAAGAAAGGCCTTTGGAAACCCCAAAGGTCCTGCTGCAATCGAAGAACTCCAGAAACTCCAGCCTTGTAGGAGACTGAGAGTTGGCATGAAGAGGGGCTAAGGTATCATTGAACAGAATGGAGGTGGTTGGCTTTGTTTTCCAAGATATTCTCACTGGGATATGTGTGGAAGAATGTTTGGACTAAGCAGAGGCAGGAATAACAATGGCATGAGAGTGCAGTGGATGGAAAAATCAGCTATCAGTATAGCCTACAGGAAATCTGGTTTAGGGTTACCATAGACATACCTCAATGACCCCAAATCACATATCAGTTCTCATCTGGATAGCTAACTGGATATGCCTGGAAAAGGGGAAACTAAACAGAAAAATCCAACCAGTCTCTGATCTATTTCACACCTTCAAAAAATATCTCAGCACTGTGCGAATGCGGTAATAATTTCTCTTTCTCTCAAGCTTTGCACATCAAAACAGTGTGGTACTGAGAGTGATTCAGCACCTGCAGGAAATTAATACAAAATTGAAAACCATAAAATGAGACAAGAAGTATACAGACTGACACATCCCTCCCCTGTAGACATAGAGAATGAAATAGTACTAAAATTAATATTGGGATAGAAATCCAATTGAAAACTTCATTTCTCAGGCAGCACGGTGTCATTATAATATCAACTTTGCAAAGGAACTTTGCACAGGAAAGGCACATGGGATCTGACTCAGCCACTTGGTGAAGGCGTCATTGGTGGCTGTTTCAAATGGGCTCAGATTCTGCAGAGGTCCAATGCTTAACTCCTATTTATCCTTCAGAAACAACCATCATCCAGAATGTCTTCCCCTCCCTACACGTCTCTGACTTCTGCAAGGACCTTTCCCTTTGCCACTCCCTGGTTTGCACCACACTCCCGACCAATCTCTCCAACACCCACGACGGTACTGTCTCCTGTAACTGAAAAAGATTTAACACCTGCCCTTACACTACTTTCCTCATTCCATTCAGGATCCCAAACTATCCCTCCACGTGAGATGGAGATTCACCTGCATCTCCTCCAACCTAGTCTACTGCATCCAGTGCTCCAATGTGGTCTTCTCTACTTGGTGAGACCCAACATTTTCTGGGTATCCATTTAGCTCTGCATTTTCGCTGAGCCCAAAATGGCCAGCCTGACTTCCCAGTCACTACCCATTTAAATCCTCCTTCCCACTCCCCCTCCAACATGTTCATCCTCAGTCTCCTCCATTGACACAGTGAATCAGACTACAAATTGGAGGAACAACTCCTCATCTTCTGCCAGGGCAGCCTGCAGCCCAAAGGACTTATCATTGAATCATCGAATTTCAAATAACCTTCCCACCCTTCCATTGGCTCCTTTCCCAGGCCCATCACCTTCCTTCCATTCCTCTAACTGACTCTTCCTTTCAGCTACCAACTGAATTCATTCGTCCCATCAACCAACCAGGTGGTGTCCAGTACTTGTGCTCACCGATCATGACCTCACCCTTCTGCTACTCTCCCCACTCCACTTTCCCCTCTTTCTCTTTTATCTATAGCTCCTCCTAACCTCATATCCAATCCTGAAGAAAGGTTGTACCTGAAATGTTGACTTCTGATGCTGCCTGGCTTGCTGTGTTCTTCCATCCCACTGCTTGTCTACTTTGGAAAATCTAGACCTTTTGCTTTTTTTTAAATTCAGTTGTTCCAATATTACTATGAACTTTTAACAATTGTCCCTCAATATCCTCTTAAAAACTAACACATTTTGCAATTATTCCATTCATTTCATGCCCTCTATTTTGGTTTTAATGAGCTATATCTGACATGTGCTTCCTCCTTCTTTCTAATCAAACTTTTGACATCCCTTTATCAATAGCTTTATGGTGGTGTATTTGTATCACCTGACTGAAATTTCCTCATCCACTTGAATTACTACTTCCTCCAAGATTTCTTTCAAACATATATTCGCTGTTCCTAACCTTGGGATTTTATATTTGCCTAGTAGGGTTCCTGACAGAGAGCCTGGACATTGCTATAAAGTTCAACATTTGTTCTTCAATTTCCATATTAATAATTTTCATTCATAACACAGTAAGTCTTGTTTTTCCTGCATTTGCCAATATAACACAGCTTCAAGTTTGTCCATACTGCCTGAGGACTGCAGACGGGTCACAGACTGAAGATTATCAAAAAGTCTCATGTTGGCTGTTATGTTGTTCAACATATATTTTCCATACAAGCAGTCCCTGTGTTAAGAACAGGATCTATTTCTGAGTACATTCATAAGTCGACTTGAACACAAGTTAGAAAACAGGACAATATAAAGAAGCCATTTGAAATCACAAACAATTGTTTGCAAGTTGGATCCTTAAATTAACATAAATGTAGGATCTTATTTGTAGCGTAGGTGGTTGTAAGGCAGATGTTAGGAAAATGGGGACTGCCTGGACTTATGCTGCACTGACAATTTACAGTATCTGTTAGATTGGCACAAAGCAATTGTAATTTCACAGCTAGGGCTTAACTAAAGAGAAGCAGGGAAATCTCACTTCATTTTGGAGACAAGTTGGACTATGGACTTTGATTTTAACTTGCAATTATAACATTATGGATAGTAAAGTTACAGGGTATATGTAACCTTGGAGATAAAAGACTTCATGTTCCACATCTAGAATCCTGGCAGTTACACAGGCACATTCCAGCAACAAAATTTGAGAAGTCATCAGGGAAGCATCTCTTTGATATGTAGCCAGTCTGTTAATTGTATCAATTAAGTGCATACAGGTGGACAGCATTGATTGGATGATTGCTTGGCTAGATATAAAGAGACATTTACTGGCACAGCAGTAGCGTTTCATGTTTCACTGTGTGACTCAATCTATTCCAAGTAAAGACTGCCTCCAGTTTCTTCCTTGAATGACTGGCTAACATTGGGCTGCTGTGGCAGTACAGTCATGCACTAGTATGACTGTATCTGCACACACTGTTCAGTTGGAAATCCAACATTCGGTCACAAGCTGGGAGGTAGACAAACTCTCTTGGCTCTCTGTCAAGAAACCTCCTGAGCAAGGCAAACATTAACCCCAAGGTTTGAAACAGCGAATATATGCTTGAGAGAAATCTTGGAGGAAGTAATAATTCAAGTGGATGGGGAACTTGCAGTCAGATGGTATACTTGCACCACCATAAAGCTATTGATAAAGGGTGATCTAGAGTTTGATTAAAATGAAGAAGGAAGCATATGTCAGGTATAATGCATTAAAAAGAGGGAAGACCCTTCAAAAGTATAGACAGTGTAGGGGGTTACTTAAGAGATTAGAAGTGCAAAGAGGGGCCACAAATATCTTTGGCTGATAGGATCAAAGAAAAGCCCAAGGATTTTTTATAAGTATATTAAGAGTAAAAGGATAACCAAGTGCAATGTGAGAACCGTTAGAGACCAAATGAGTATTTCTTATCTGTATTCATAGAGGCGAAAGCATCGTTACAGGGATTTCAATCAGGATGGTGAGGTTCTTGAACATGTCAAGATTAATCAGGAAGGGGTAATAAATGTTTCAGCAGGCAGGAAAGTGTATAAATCCCTAATTCTGATGAGGTGTATACCAAGCTGCTATGGGGAGCAACATAGGAAATTGCTGGGGCTGTGGCAAAGATATTTAATAAAAACCAAAAGAACTGCAAATGTTTTAAATCAGAAACAAAAACAGAAGTTGCTGGAAAAGCTCAGCACGTCTGGCAGCATCTGTGAAGAGAAATCAGAGTTTACATTTCTGGTCCAGTGACCTCAGAAATGATAGTAGTTAGGAAAATGTCGGTTAAATGCAGAAGATAGGATAGGGGGGAGGGTGTAAGGGATAAATGATAGATGGGGATAGAGCCCAAAGAGAAAGAAAGATAGTTAGAGAGATAAAGGAGTGTAGATATTTAATACTTTGCTGGTCATAGGTGAAGCGCTAGATGACAGGAGGATAACTAATGTGGTTCCTCTGTTCAAGAAGACCAGCAGAGTACTACAGTGATTGTAACAAGGTCAGCCAGGTGGACCTCATTGAATACGAGTTCCCTGACTGGGGCTGTTAATCTGGTCCAATCGGGGAGCCCTGGCTGACAGATAAGAAGAGAGTGTCAGACATCCTGCTCACTCTGAGAGCTGGCTCGGAGGGAGCTGGATCAGTATCAAGGACTCTCCATGTGTACATAAAGGGTGACTTGGTGAGAGGAAACCAACCTCTTTGGAGTTATTTCAGGTGCCAGACGAATCAGTGCTGAAACCCTTGCCATCTATTATATATATATTAACAACTTGGATGTGAATGTAGAAGGTAAATTAATAAATTTGCCAATGATGCAAAAATTGTGTGTCTTGTTGATAGTGAGGAAGATAGTCTCAGGCTACAGTTTCATATCGGTCAGCTAGTAAATTGGCAGAGCAATGGCAAATGGAATTTAACCCTCATAAGTATGAGGTGATGCATTTTGCATGGTTTCATAAGGGAAGGATATCCACAATGAATATTAGGTCTCTGAGGGGTACTGAGGATCAAGTCTCTTGATCCCTGAAGGTGTCAGCACAGGTAGACAGGATGGTGAAGAATATAGAGGATGCCACATCGAATGCAGCGGATGCAGTAAATGATGTGTGTGGAGGTGCTGGTGAATTTGTGGCGGACGTGGAAGGATCCCTTGTGGCCTTGAGAGAAGTAAGGGGGGAGGTGTGGGCGCAAGTTTTGCATTTCTTGCGGTTGCAGGGGAAGGTGCCGGGAGTGGATGTTGGGTTATGGGGGGTGTGGACCTGACGAGGGAGTCACGGAGGGAGTGGTCTTTTTGGAACGCTGAGGGGAGGGGAGGGAAATATATCTCTGGTGGTGGGGTCTGTTTATATGCAGTTCTGGTCGCCACACTATCGGAAGGATGTGATTGCACTGGAAAGGGTGAAATGAAAAGTCTCTGTGATGAGGAGAGACTGGATAGATTGGGTTTGTTTTCCTTGGAGCAGATGGGGCTGAGGGAAGATCTGATTGGGGGTATTCAAAATTGTGAGAGGCATGGACAGTGTCGATCATGATAATCTTTTCCACATGACAAATCCTTAACTGGTCAATAGACAATAGACAATAGGTGCAGGAGTAGGCCATTCTGCCCTTTGAGCCTGCACCACCATTCAATACGATCATGGCTGATCATCCTTAATCAGTATCCTGTTCCTGCCTTATCTCCATAACCCTTGATTCCACTATCCTTGAGAGCACTATCCAACTCTTTCTTAAATGAATCTAGAGACTGGGCCTCCACTGCCCTCTGGGGCAGAGCATTCCACACAGCCACCACTCTCTGGGTGAAGAAGTTTCTCCTCATCTCTGTCCTAAATAGTCTACCCCGTATTTTTAAGCTGTGTCCTCTGGTTCGGCACTCACCCATCAGCGGAAACATGTTTCCTGCCTCCAGAGTGTCCAATCCTTTAATAATCTTATATGTCGCAATCAGATTCCCTCTCAGTCTTTTAAACTAAAGGGTATACAAGCCCAGTTGCTCCAGTCTTTCAGTGTAAGGTAATCCCGCCATTCCAGGAATTGACCTCGTGAACCTACGCTGCACTCCCTCAATAGCCAGAATGTCTTTCTTCAAACTTGGAGACCAGAACTGCACACACTACTCCAGGTGTGGTCTCACCAGGGCCCTGTACAGCTGCAGAAAAACCTCTTTGCTTCTATACTCAATCCCTCTTGTTATGAAGGCCAGCATGATATTAACCTTCTTCACTACCTGCTGTACCTGCATGCTTACCTTCATTGACTGGTGTACAAGAACACCCAGATCTCTCTGTACTGCCCCTTTACCTAAATTGATTCTATTTAGGTAGTAATCTGCCTTCCTGTTCTTGCCACCAAAGTGGATAACCATACATTTATCCACATTAAACTGCATCTGCCATGCATCTGACCACTCACCTAACTTGTCTAGGTCACCCTGTCATCATTAACATATATTGTTAACATCATTAACATACCATGGAGGCTCCCTGCCTTCAGCCCTGATGAAGGGCTTTTGCCCGAAACGTTGATTTTCCTACTCCTCAGATGCTGCCCGATCTGCTGTGCCTCTCCAGCACCACTCTAGTCTACACTCTGATTTCCAGCATCTGCAGTCCTCACTTTTGCCAAGTTTATAACACCAACCCATTCTATCCAATCTCTCATTCAATCTTCATAAGGTAGTGAGTGAATGAATTAATTATTTTATAACACAGAACAGCCAAACAATTATGAGCTAACAATAGTGGTTTATCACCATTGATTTTGCCAAAATTTATAACTTAAAAATTGACTATGCAAAAAATTTGCAGATGGGATAACAGAGGTTATAAAGGCAGCTAAGTATTTCTACAGCAATTCAGTGGTGGCTAATTATAAAATTTATGGACAAGATCACTGACCAAAACTGACAAAGCTTTTGAGTTTAAGTTAGTGCAAACTCCTTTGATGGTTTACATGTTTATGGTATCAAGTAACTGTTCTGTTGAATAGTTTGAAGTTTCTGTGATTACAACATGCAAAGTTCCCAGAATTTATATGATCTCATCGTTACAAACTGGCATGAATGAAGTGATTACCTCACTTTCCTCTGAGAGTATAAGACATTTAGATGAAGGCGTAATTCTTACCTCCCCTTGATCTCGAATAAACTGGATGAGATCACACTGATAGGAAGGGGAGAGGCCATTGAGGAATCTGAAAACAAGGATAGCAATTATGATATCACGGCATTGCTTAACTGGAAGCCAATGTAAGTTAGCAAGCACATGAGGGTGAGATGAACAGGACTTGATGTGAATTATGGCCACTACTCTCCTCAGGGCAAGTACGGATAGGCAGTAAACACTGGCTTAGGCAGTGAAACCTACATCCTTTGAACAAATTTAAAAAAAGAACATCACTTTTTGTAAGATCATGCAATGTCTTAAAAATACAAGCCTGTATTGTCTGGAATCAATGTAATACAATAGACTTCAACTTTATTGATGGTAAAGCCAGGGAGTTTGACTAGCAATATACTGAAACAGACAAGCCCAGAGAGAGTAAAGAAATGGATAGGTGTTGCAGTTGCAAATGAGCTGAGGCAGAGAAAGAGTCAGGTTTGCAGAGATGGAAATAAGTGGTCTTCAAATTTATACCACAGGGAAAAAAGGAGTATTGATTTGTTGACAAGTTAATTCTGATTGTCCAAGACATTATCAGAGAATAGAAGTGATCTTGTGATTGGATTACACATACTGAATATTCCTGAGTGAGTTTAGAGTTACACTCAATTTAAGATGAGCAGTCCATCCCACAATGTAGCTCCTGTATGCTTAGTAGCATCATCATGCATTCATATACAGGGCCCTGAGCTCTGAAAATAAAAAGGGTATGTTCATGTTTTGCAATTTTGATATGTCACAGGAAGTCCATGATTTATATATTTCTATTAATTGCCTCAACTGCACCTTCCTATTAGCAATTTCCACATTCTAAGCACTCTCTATTAGATTCCTAATTAAATTATTAGAATCTTAATTACATTTATTAGTCCTTATCTTTTATTCAGAACCATTAATTTTATTCACACATAACTTCTTCACTATGTTGCATTAGTAATAACTGTAGTATTATTTAAGATCTCTAGTAAGTGACTCTTCACTCCTCTCTTTTCTGGAGAAAAGCATTCCATCATGTTCATCCTCTCCTGATAGATATAGCCTGGCATCATTCTAATTTTTTGGCCAATTTCTCCAGTCCCTCATCTCTCAGGTCTTAAGGCTCACACACAAGTCCAGATAAAGTGGGACATTTTTATGTTTCCTCTTACTGAGATTTTACTTTTGATAGTTTACCTTCTACTTTTAGAGACAGTATTTTCTTTAGGAAAGTCTTCATGTTTTATAAAGCATTAGTTCTTTATTTCCCAAGCCTTCTTGGTTGAATTTTGACTCCATTGAATGAATAAGTTTAAGGCAATGTGTACTGAATTTCTGTTACCTAACTTATCAGCAAGATTAATCAAATATTGAAATTCATCTCAAGACTACTTGATTACCAGTGTCAGGCAGCAGGACTGCATTGAGAATGTTCTAGAGTCCTAGAGATGTTCAGCACGGAACAGTTCCTTCAGTCCAACTCGTCCCTGCAGACCAGATATCCTAACCTAATCAGTCCCATTTGCCAGCATTTGACCCATATCCCTCTCAACCTTTCCTATTCATATACCCATCCAGATGCCTTTTAAATGTCGCAATTGTACCAGCCTCCACCACATCCTCTGGCAGCTCATTCCATACATGCACCACCCTCTGCTTGAAAAGGTTGCCCCTCAGGTCCCTTTTATATCTTTCCTCTCTCACCCTAAATCTATGCCCTTTAGCTCTTGACTACCTCCCAGCCCCTATCCCATGCCCAGAGAAAAGAACTTGTCTATTTATCCTATCCACTTGCAACTTTATGCACCATTGTATCTAAAGAACACTAACAAATTAAATGGTGCTGTATATTTCTTAGATTTAAGAGTCTAAAACATGAGGATAATCCTGAAAGAGAAAATAAAATTGTGAGGCAACATGGTTTATTTTTCATTAAATATTGAATGGTAAGAGTAGATTAAGTGAAAAAAAATTCAAATTAGGTCAGAAATGTGGAACCAGAGGATCGAAATTCTATTTTAAAAGCAGTAAATTCAAAACAGATATTTAAACTTATTTACTCACGAAGTGATAAATACCACAAGCAATCTGTTAGATGAGGTCATAAGGATAACCCATTAGAGACAATAGCATGAAGTTTAATGGTATAATGAGAGTGTCAATTATTGACTGTACTTCAAATAGAAAGCTTCAAAGACCAGACCAACATATTGGTGACATTCTGGGAACAGACCACGTAATTTTCTGTCCATCCATTTGTCCATCTATTGACCTTCTCTTGACCTTGATTTTTCTTATATTTTCTCTATTTAGAACAAAGAGGGACAGGGATAAATTGGACACGAAGAGACTGATTAATTTGTGATTTCACAACTAATGGATAGTACAAAAATCAGTAAATCATAAAGGAGATTAGACATTGACATTTTCTCTGCACTATGTAAATAAATAAAACTGACTCCGAGCAGTGTTCTTGACTAATTTCTTCAAAATGAATCATTGGATTTGTACATTTAAGGACAAGGTTATTAGAATAAGATAAATAATGACAAGCAAGTGCTCCTAGCGTTATTTGGAGATATGGATATCTCATCTTTGGTGTATAACTGGTGAACAGCACATGTATACGGTTGGTTAATATCCTGCAACTTTGCTTGAATGTCTTTGAATGCTGAAGAAAAGTTTGAAGCAGTTATATTTACTTGGAAGTTCACTCTTGCTTGTTATCTTCTATACAGCTTAGAGTGGGCTCAGCAGGGATTGTAATAAGGAAAATTATCACTTTTTTAATGAGTTTTTATGAAAATACAAGTATAGACAGCTTCGAAAGATTCATTGGCACTTTCAATTCAATTCAGTTGCCTTCTGAATCATGATATATCATCATGACCACATGAAATGTGTCTTCAGAATGATCCAAAATTTAGAATTTGTAAACTTAATTTATAACTCTCTTCTTATTTTCAAGTTTCTCAATTTTAAAATAACCAGCAGCACAACTTTGTTTATAAAAAGTTAGACGATTAACTTATTATAAAAAATATTTCTTTGCATAAAAAATGTACACATTCAAAGAATAAAATCAGGTACAGATAATAGATATTTATAAACTTTTATTTCATTTATCCATTTGTGGGATGTGGGTGTTGCTGGCTGGCCAGCATTTATTACCTGTCCCTAGTTGCCATTGAGAAGGTTGCATTCATGAAGAAAATTCACTTTTTCTTAAGATTTTTACAGGACTAGGCTACTGCAAGATTTGTCTCTCCAAAGCGAAGAAGTTGAAACTTTGAAGTAAGAATAAGAAACCATAATGGTTCTACAGTTGAATAGTTGTTGTTTTCCTTTGTATGAAGACTGAGTAGGTAGAGCAACATTAGGGAGTGAATAAAGGTCCCTTCTCCTTCATGGTTCTGTTGGCATATTTGAAATCTTTTTCAACAAAACAGAAATATTTCTGGGCATGCTTTCTCTGCAGTACCTGGTGCCAGAAAGAAAAACGAATAGTTCAACTATCATCTGCGGTTCATAGCTTCTTTAGCAGGGATTAAAGGCCAGAGTTGTCTTCAGACAGTATCTTGAGATTCCTACACATTTAAAGTCTCTTTTAAGCACTGTTTGATCACAGTGAAACAAAATGGTTGCTGATGTTAACATCGAAGTATGATTGCTCCGCAAAGAAAATTCAGTTGTGTTGGAATTTCTTGGGGTAGTCTCTAATTCCCCTGTTCAATCCTTTGAGTCTTCACAACTTTTGATGTTTCAATGAACAGTTCTGGAATTCCTTGAATTATTGAATGATTTTTTGTGATCAATAATGAATCAGTCTGTCTCCTTTCAGCTGCAGTGAACCAACAAGAACAGTCATGTGTTGCCTGGGAGCCATCTTGTAAGATTCTATAAAAGCAAATTACTGCAGATGCTGGAATCTGAAACCAAAAGAGAAAATGCTGGAAAATCTCAGCAGGTCTGGCAGCATCTGTAAGGAGAGAAAAGAGCTGATGTTTCAAGTCTAACTGACCCTTTGTCAAAGCTAAAAAAAAGGGAGAAATAGGGAGGTATTTATACTAGGCTGAGAGAAGGTGAGTCATGGCTCCAAAAGCAAAGATTCTATGTCCACTTTAAGGACACATTAGCCTTCTTCATAAAATATGTATCATAACTACACAGTTGTGACAATGTGTGTTCACTCCCCATTCCAAAATAACAATCTCTCATCTAATACGTTCCTGTGTCAATGTGTTGTTTATTACAAAGTATATATTACTTTCATTTATTTGCTGTGAAGCACAAAAATGATCTGCAATAATAATGATGTGAATAAAGGATGTGTTGTGGAAAAGCCAAATTACATTTTGTTTGGTGAAAGTTCAAGTTCCTATCATTTGACATTGGTCAACTCCTCCCCTTGAGCTAATCAGTGATCTCAATGGAAATTGATATACTTACTGATCGATGTAGCTGCAGATAAAGCAGTTGACGTATCGCAGGGAAACCACTGGCTCCGCAGCCATATGCCGCAAGTGTTAAACTGGGGTGAGCCATCAATTCTGGGCATTCAGAATTCTGCTGCATGTGTTAATCCCAATATCATCTCCACAAACCTGCACCAAATGCTGCCACACAAAAGTAAAGAGTCATAAAGCGTTAGTGGGAAGAGTTTAAGTTGGTCAACTGAGAGGGACAGGATTGCCATTTTTCCTGCATCCAAACCTGAAAAGGGGTGTGATCAAAATCTGGATGCTGGGATTGCTTTAGATATGATGGAAATTAATTGAAAACCTTAACAACTCATTAATTAATGTCTCCAATTGTTTTACCAGTCTTTTATCTCCTGCACAATGATTTGTGTTGTGGCGGCCGACTCTGTGAAGCATCACCTGTTACCATTCAGGAACCTTACTTTGGCATGGCAGTCTTCGTCACATTTTCTGCAGAGGAAGTCGATGGCCAAGTTGTTGGAATCCCAGACCATTGTTTTCCCTCTCCTCTTTTCCTGGGAAGTTGAGTTTTCCAATTCTCTCCACCTTTTCTAAGCACCAAATATATGAAATGATTATGTCATAGAGTCACTGAGTTGTACAGCACGGAAACAGACCCTTCACTCCAACTCGCTCATGCTGATCAGATATCCTAAATTAATCTAGTCCCATTTGCTGGCATATGGCCCATATCCCTCTCAACCCTTCCTATTCATATACCCATCTAAATGCCTTTGAAATGTGTAATTGTACCAGCCTCCACCATTTCATTTGGCAGGTGATTCCATGCATGTGTTACCCTCTGCGTGAAAACATTGCCCTTTGTGACCCTTCTAAATCTTTCTCCTTTAACCTTTAACCTATGCCGTCTGGTTTTGGACTCTTCTATCCTGGGAAAAAGACCTTGGCTATTTACCCTATCCATGCCCCTTGTGATTTTATGAACTTTTATGAGGTCACCCCTCAGACTCTGACACTCCAAGGAAAATAGTCCCAGCCTATTCAGCCTCTACCAATAGATCAAATCTTCCAAATTCAGCAACATCCTTGGAAACCTTTTCTGAACCCTTTCAAGTTTAACAACATGTTCTTACAGCAGGGAGACCAGAATTGAATGGTATTCCAGAAGTGGCATAAGCAAAGTCCTGTACAGCCTCAACATGGCATCCCTACTCATACACTCAATGCAGTGATAAATAAAAGCAAGTGGACCAAACACCTTCTTTATGACCCTGTCTACCTGTGACTCCTTCCAAGGAACTTTGAGCCTGTATCCCAACATCTCCAATATGCCTGCTTTCAACTAATCTATTTCCCATTTTCCTATGTGTAACAATCAATCTTTGGATTTTTACTTATTCATCCATGTCAGATCAACATCACTGGCAAGGTAAGAAACATTTGTCCATTCCCATATTCCCTACAGAAGATAGTGGTAAGCTGCGTTCTTCCACCTAACTGTTTGCCTTGCTGGATCATGAGAGAGAGAGTCAGCAGCTAATCACACTGCTGAAGGTTTGGAGTCTCAGGCTGTAGGGTGCCCAGGCAGAAGATACAGTGTTTTTCCTCCAATTGGTGCTGTGATTTGTTTTGGCAATGGAGGAGGCTAAGGATGGTCATGTCCTAAAAGGAGTGGTTGGGGGAATTGAAATGGACAGGGACTGGGATGTCCAGTTGACCGCTGCAAACCTGGCCGGAATGCTTGGTGAGCCATTCCCTAAGTTTACGTTCAGTCTTCCTAATGTAGAGAAGGCCACGTCGGGAATACCTGATGCAGTAAACTAGGTTGGAAGAGAGGCAGGTGAACCTCTGTCTCACCTGGAAGGACTGTTGGGGGCCCTTGATGGAGGTGGGTGGTATGGTGTACCGGCAAGTTTTGCATCTTTTCTGGTTGCAGGGGAAGGTACCTGGGAGTTCGGTGGCGGGGTTGGTGTGAGCCAAGAATTGTTGGAAAGACTGGTCCTTGTGGAAGGCTGAGAGTGGTGGGGAGGGGAAAATATTCTTGGTGGTGGTGTCCATTTGGCAGAGTTGGCAGAGTCACCCTACTGCCTGCATTAAAAAAAATCCTTAAATCTCTGTTTTAAATGGGTAAACTCTTACAGTCATAAAGTCATAGAGATGTACAGCATGGAAGCAGACTCTTTGGTACAACCCATCCATGCCGACCAAATATCCCAACACAATCTAGTCCCACCTGCCAACACCCATTCCATATCCCTCCAAAGCCTTCCTATTCATATACCCATCCAAATGCCTCTTAAGTGTTTCAATTATACCTCCACCACTTCCTCTGGCAGCTCATTCCGTACACGTACCACCCTCTTTGCCGCTTAGGTCTCTTTTATATCTTTCCCCTCTCACCCTAAACCTATGCCCTCTAGTTCTGGACTCCCCAATCCAAGTGAAAAGACTTTGTCTATTTACCCTATCTATGCCCCTCATAATTTGTAAATCTCTATAAGGTCACCCCTCAGCCTCCAACGCTCTAGGGAAAACATCCCCAGCCTATTCAGTCTCTCCCTATAGCTCAAATCCTCCAACCCTGGCAACATCCTTGTAAATCTTTTCCGAACCCTTTCAATTTTCACAACACCTTTCTGATAGAAAGGAGACCAGAATTGCATACAATATTCCAACAGTGGCCTAACCATTGTCCTGTACAGCCGCAACATGACCTTCCAACACCTGTACTCAATACTCTGACCAATAAACAAAAGCATACCAAACATCTTCTTCTTCATCCTATCTACCTGCGACTCCACTTTCAAGGAGCAATGAACCTGCACTCCAAGTTCTCTTCGTTCAGCAACACTCCCTAGGACCTTACCATTAAGTGTATAAGTCCTGCTAAGATTTGCTTTCCGAAAGTGCAGCACCTCACATTTATCTGAATTAAACTCCACCTGCCACTTCTCTGCTCATTGGCCCATCTGGTCAAGTTCCCGTTGTAATCTGAGGTAACACTCTTCGCTGTCCACTATGCCTCCTTTTGGTGTCACCTGCAAACTTACTAACTGTACCTCTTATGCTCGCATCCAAATCATTTATGTAAATGACAAAAAGTAGAGGATCCAGCACCGATCTTTGTGGAACTCCACTGGTCACAGGCCTCCAGTCTGAAAAACAATGCTCCACCACCACCCTCTGTCTTCTACCTTTGAACCAGTTCTGTATCCAAATGGCTAGTTCTCCCTGTTTTCCGTGAGATCTAACCTTGCTAATCAATCTCCCATGGGGAACCTTTTCGAAAGACTTACTGAGATCCATATAGATCACATCTACCGCTCTGCCCTCATCAATCCTCATTGTTACCTTTTCAAAAAAACTCAATCAAGTTTGTGAGATACGATTTCCCATGCACAAAGCCATGTTGACTGTCCCTAATCAGTCCTTGCCTTTCCAAATACATGTACATCCTGTCCCTCAGGATTCCCTCCAACAACTTGCCCACCACCGAGGTCAGACTCACTGGTCTATAGTTCCCTGGCTTGTCCTTATCAGCCTTCTTAAACAGTGGCACCACGTTAGCCAATCTCCAGTCCTCCGGCACTTCACTTATGACTATCGATGATACAAATATCTCAGCAAGAGGCCCTGCAATCACTTCTCTAGCTTCCCACAGAGTTCTAGGATACACTTGATCCTGTCCTGGGGATTTATCCACCTTTATGCATTTCAAGACATCCAGCACTTCCTCCTCTGTAATTTGGACATTTTGCAAGGTGTCACCATCTATTTCCCTACATTCTATATCTTCCATATCCTTTTCCACAGTAAATACTGATGCAAAATACTTGTTTAGTATCTCCCCCATTTTGTCTGAAATAAGAACTATGTGACCCCCACTTCTGGATTATTCCACAAGAGGAAACATCCTTTCTACATCCACCTGGTCAAATTCCTTCGGATCATATATGTTTCAATTAAGTTGTGTCTCACTCTTGTAGAGTCTAGCAGATATAGACTGAGCCTGTCAAGTGTTTCTTCATGGAAAATCCACTCATTTCAGTTGCTAGTCTCGCAAACCTTCTCTAATTTGCTTTGAACACCTTTACACGTTTCCTAAAACCAATGTTTCAGATTTATCCTCAATAATGCTGTGGTTAATGGAAGCATAGACTGTCAATTTTCACACTGAATTATCCTTACAATGAAAAATTACGCACTAATAATGATTTGGTTATCACAGTTGGTAGTTTGAATGAGACCCCACAGTTTCAGCAGTCAGACAATGTGGCATTTTATAAATTTGTGTTTTGGAAATAAAACCAATCTGACTCCAGGTACAGACAGACTCTCAGCTCAAATGTTTAATGCATTGTCTGAGCTGAGATGTCACTTTTTTTAATATACTGATAAAACCTTAAGTTATCTTGGGGCAGTGACTTGCAAGAAATTCTGGGATTTACATATTAATCAATTGAACTGCATTCCTACTCTAAGTGATTAAATACTTAACAGCTATCCAAGAACAAGTATACCGTTTTGGATACTTGTGGGGGGGATGACTTACCAGGGGTAAGCAACGAGGTTCAGGCCTCTGGCACGGAGCCTGACCCCGTTGCTCAGAAGGGAAGGGTGAAGAAAGGTAGAGCGATAGTTCTTGGGGACTCAATAGTGAGGGGCACAGATAGGCGGTTTTGTGGGGGCAACAGAGACTCACGATTGGTATGTGGCCTCCCAGGTGCAAGGGTACGTGATGTCTCTGATCGTGTTTTCCGGGTCCTTAAGGGGGAGGGGGAGCAGCCCCAGATCGTGGTCCACATTGGCACCAACGACATAGGTAGGAAGAGGGGTGAGGATGTCAGGCAGGCTTTCAGGGAGCTAGGTTGGAAGCTCAGAGCTAGAACGAACAGAGTTGTTGTCTCTGGTTTGTTACCCGTGCCACGTGATAGAGAGTCGAGGAATAGGGAGAGAGAACAGTTAAATGCGTGGTGCAGGAGGGAGAGATTCCGGTTTCTGGACAACTGGGGTTCTTTCTGTGGAAGGTGGGACCTCTATAAACAGGATGGTCTACACCTGAACCTGAGGGACACCAGTATCCTTGGGGGAAGGTTTGCTAGTGCTCTTTGGGAGGGTTTAAACTAACTCTGCAGGGGCATGGGAACCTGGACTGTAGCTTTATGGTACAGGACCTTGAGTGTAGGGAGGGTAGGAACAAGGCACGATCTCGAAGGAGGGTGCCTGTAAACAGAAAGGTGGCTTGAAGTGTGTAAACTTCAATACCAGAAGTATAAGAAATAAGGTAGGTGAACTTGCAGCGTGGGTTGGTACCTGGGACTTCGATGTTGTGGCCATTACAGAGACGTGGGTAGAACAGGGGCAGGAATGGCTGTTGCAGGTTCCAGGGTTTAAATGTTTTAGCAGGGTCAGAGATGAGAGGAAAAGAGGGGGTGGTGTGACATTGCTTGTCAAGGATAGTATTACAGCGGTGGAAAGGATGATGGAGGAAGACTTGCCATCTGAGGTAGTTTGGGCTGAGGTTAGAAATAGGAAAGGTGAGGTCACCCTGTTAGGAGTTTTCTACAGGCCTCCCAATAGTCCGAGAGAAGTAGAGGAAAGTATTGCGAGGATGATTCAGGAGAAGAGTGACAGTAGCAGGGTGGTTGTTATGGGGGACTTTAACTTCCCAGATATTGACTGGGAAAGCTATAGCTCGAGTTCGTTAGATGGGTCGGTGTTTGTCCAATGTGTGCAGGAGGGTTTCCTGACACAATATGTAGACAGGCCAACAAGAGGTGAGGCTATACTGGATTTGGTTCTAGGTAATGAACCAGGCCAGGTGTTAGACTTGGACGTAAGTGAGCACTTCGGGGACAGTGACCACAACTCGGTGACTTTAACTTTAGTGATGGAGAGGGATAAGTGTGCACTGCAGGGCAAGAGTTATAGCTGGGGGCAGGGAAATTATGATGCGGTGAGGCATGACTTAGGATGCGTGGGTTGGAAAAATAGGCTTCAAGGGAAGAACACAAATGATATGTGGAGATTGTTCAAGGAACAGCTATTGGGTGTCCTTGATAAGTATGTACCAGTCAGGCAGGGAGTAAAGGGTCTTGTGAGGGAGCCGTGGTTTAATAAGGAATTGGAATCCCTTGTGAAAGGGAAGAGGGCGGCCTATGTAAAGATGAGGCGTGAAGGTTCAGTTGGGGCGATTGAGAGTTATAAGGTGGCCAGGAAGGATCTAAAGAGAGAGCTAAGAGCAGCGAGAAGGGGACATGAAAAGTCCTTAGTTGGTAGGATTAGGGAAAATCAAAAGGCTTTCTATAGGTATGTCAGGGATAAAAGGATGACTAGGGTAGGTATCGGTCCAGTCAAGGATAGTAGTGGGAAGTTGTGCGTGGAGGCGGAGGAGATTGGAGAGACACTAAATCAATACTTTTCGTCAGTATTTACTCAGGAACAGGACACTATTGCTGATGTGAATATTGAGTCACAAGTGATTAGAATGGATGGCCTTGAGGTATGTAGGGAAGAGGTCTGGGGAATACTGGAAAGGATGAAAATAGATAAGTCCCCTGGGCCTGATGGCATTTATCCTAGGATCCTCTGGGAAGCTAGGGAGGGGATAGCAGAGTCATTGGCCTTGATTTTTATGTCGTCATTGTCTACGGGAATAGTGCCAGAAGACTGGAGGATAGCGAATGTGGTCCCCTTGTTCAAGAAGGGGAGCAGGGATAGCCCGAGTAACTATAGGCCAGTGAGTCTCACTTCTGTTGTGGGCAAAGTCTTAGAGAGAATTGTAAGGGATAGGATTTATGAACATCTGGATAGGAATAATGTGATCAATGATAGTCAGCATGGTTTTGTGAAGGGCAGGTCGTGCCTCACAAACCTTATTGAGTTCTTTGAGAAGGTGACTAAGGAGGTGGACGAGGGTAAAGCAGTAGATGTGGTGTATATGGATTTTAGCAAGGCGTTCGATAAGGTACCCCATAGTAGGCTACTGCAAACACTATGGAGGTATGACATTGAGGGTGCATTAGAAGTTTGGATTAGGAATTGGCTGGCTGGAAGGAGACAGAGGGTAGTAGTTGATGGAATAGGTTCATCTTGGAGTGCAGTTACTAGCGGTGTTCCACAAGGATCTGTTTTGGGACCATTGCTGTTTGTCATCTTTATAAATGATCTAGAGGAGGGGCTTGAAAGCTGGGTGAGCAAGTTTGCGGATGACACGAAAGTCAGTGGAGTTGTGGGCAGCGAAGAAGGATGTGGCAGGTTACAGCGGGATATAGATAAGTTGCAGAGCTGGGCAGAAAGGTGGCAAATGGAGTTCAATGTAGCTAAGTGTGAAGTCATTCACTTTGGTAGGAGTAACAAGAAGATGGATTACTGGGCTAATGGTAGGCTACTTGGTAGTGTGGATGAGCAGAGGGATCTTGGTGTCCATGTACACAGATCTCTGAAAGTTGCCACCCAGGTAAATAGAGCTGTGAAGAAGGCATATGGTGTACTGGGCTTTATTGGTAGAGGAATCGAGTTCCAGAGTCCTGAGGTCATGTTGCAGTTGTATAAAACTCTGGTGCGGCCTCATCTGGAGTATTGTGTGCAGTCTTGGTCGCCATACTATAGGAAGGATGTGGAGGCATTGGAATGAGTGCAGAGGAGGTTTACCAGGATGTTGCCTGGCATGGTAGGAAGATCGTATGAGGAAAGGCTGAGGCACTTGGGGCTGTTCTCATTGGAGAAAAGAAGGTTTAGGGGAGATTTGATAGAGGTGTACAAGATGATTAGGGGTTTAGATAGGGTAGACACTGAGAACCTCTTTCTGTTAATGGAGTCAGCTGTTACTAGGGGACACAGCTTTAAATTAAGGGGTGGTAGGTATAGGACAGATGTTAGGGGTAGATTCTTTACTCAGCGGGTTGTGAGTTCATGGAATGCCCTGCCAGTAGCAGTGGTGAACTCTCCCTCTTTATGGTCATTTAAGCGGGCATTGGATAAGCATATGGAGGTTATTGGGCTAGTGTAGGTTAGGTAGGCTTTGGTCGGCGCAACATCGAGGGCCGAAGGGCCTGTGCTGCGCTGTATTTTTCTATGTTCTATGTTCTATGTTCTAATACATTGCATCAGTTGTATGACACTTTGATCTTTTACTTATAAGTTCCATGTCCTATGTATCTTGCTCCACCTGCTACCTCACTAACAATCAAACTATCAACCTTAAAAAGGTAAACTAACCCAGTCCGGTTTATTGTCAGCTTAAAATCCCAGCCCAGAGAAATTTCAGGAAAGGAACTTGGTCAGCTTTAATAGCTATAGACTGGATCTTGCAATGGCATGTATTTCTTACAATGACTTTTCAAAACTGTAAATTACCTCATAATATATCTACAGGATTATTATAGCAGAAATAACTTTATTAAGTTTACCAATATCAACACTTAGAATCCCACCTTACTATTTAAATAACATGCATCTTCCTATTTTGCTTCCAAAAAGGGCAATTTCATATTTTCCTATGATATGCTTTACTTAGTAGATCTTTTCTTACTCACTTAATCTAACAATATCCCTTTGTCCTTATGTACTTTCACAATTTATTTTCCACCTTTTTTTGTTATCAGTAATTTAGCAACTATATCTTCTGTGACTTTATCCGAGCCATTTCTTATCAAATGTAATGGGTCGAGGCTCAAACATCAATCCCCATGACACTATGGGAACATTAATTGCTGAAGGTTCTCTTTTGTGGATGAGATGGAAAATGAAGGTCCATCTGTCAGCTTGGGTGGATGTAAAAGATCCTATGCCACTATCTTGAAGAAGAGCTGATGTCCTGACAATGTTTATCTCTCAATCAACATCACAAGCTGGACCATCTGGTCATTATCACATTGCTGTTTGTGGGAGTTAGTTTTATGCATATCTTGAGTGTGTTTCTGACATTACATCAGTGATTACACTTCAAAAAATACTTCAGCAGATTCTAAGCACTTGAGGCATTCAGTGGTCAAGAAGTGTTATATGAATGCCAAACTTCCTTTCCATTTTATAAAAATCCCAACTACTGTAGATTTACTGAATAGGTGCCTTGCATATAAAACAGGAATTTGATTTTTGTAAGTTAACTTGTAAATTAAAATTAGTTAGAATAAAAAAAAACATTCTTGATGCCAAATAGATTAATGGACATGAAGTGTTATGTCTCCTCTCCTCTGCAACAGTATGATAGATTGTGAAATTCAACACCAAGTTCAGTGTACACAAATTGTGCCCCTTCCAATTTTTGTGGTCATTGAAATTATTAACTGAAGAGTTAGAAACATTTTCAAGAGTTAGATACATTGTTCTCTGTTCCTAGCTTTTTGATCAGCTCCTCCATTGAGCAACTCATCTGAGAGTCGTCTCATAAAATCAACACACCAATGCATAATTAATTTTGTTGACAGTTTTATTTTAGGCAAATCTTTTACAGAAGAAATGAAACTGAGAAAATCTCAAATAGCGGAATGGGATTAATTTGAAAGTTCTTTCAGTGAGCTATCACTGACAGAATGGACTGAATGATCTAATTCAGTGCTGCCTGAACATGACTTCATTTGCCTGCAAGGCTATATTTCAAGTTTTCTATTCACGAACTTCCTGTCAATAGTTTCAGTGATAACAAAGTGAATGCTGATTCTGAGATGGTGCAGGATCTGGTAACCATAGGCATCCTCCAATTATGCAACACTCTTCAGGAATAAAAATGTTTTCAACTGTTGGCAGAAATGGAGGGAATGATTCAGCAGATCAAGCAATATCTGTCGAGAAAAGAAAATATTTAATTCCAAATTACAGGTCTATAACTTCATCAGAAGCAGCAAATTCAACAGGGTAAGGAAAAATGTGATAGGAGCAGGGATAAGGTCCTCCTAATTTTCTAATTTGCATCCCTATAAATTTAAGTTCATCCAAAGCTTTGCTTCCAATTTTCTAATTCACACAAGGTCTCATTCTTCAATTATTTCTGAGTTCACTGATGTGCATTGGTGCCCTGTCTGACAGCACATAGATATTTTAAGATGCTTACTTTTGTTTTCAAATCCATCCCTGGTCTCATTCATTTTGATCTCTGTAATCTCCTCCAGCTCCACAAGAATTTTAGACCCCTGTGTTCCCATTAACTTTGGCCTCTAGCACCTCAATGATTTTCATTACTAGTGGCAGCTGTGCCTTCACCAGCATGGCACTGGAAATCCCTCCCTCAACCGTTCTCCTTATCTTTCTCTCTCTTGTTAAGATTATTCTTAAAACCTATCTTCTGACTTCGGTTTTGGTCATCTAATATCTCCGCATGTTCCTTCACAGTCGCTGGGTCAAAATTCTGAAATACCCTCCCTAACGGCATTGTGGGTCTACCAACAGCACATGGACCCCAGCTCTTCAAGATGGCAGCTCACCACCACCTTCTCAAGAGCAACTAGGGATGGGCATGAAATGCTGGACAGCCAGCAATGTCCACATTCCACAAGAAATTTTTAAAAATGTAATTCAGTGTCAATTTTGTGTCAGAGTGCCTGTGAAGCACCTGGGGATGTTTTACTACATTTAACGTTCTATATAAAAAACAAGTTGCTCTTCTTATTGTATCTGGTTGACATCACTGTGTTCCTGTGGGTGGAAATGTTTTTCATTCCTGCCATATGCTTCACAGTTGTGATATGACAGTTTAAAACTGACACTGTGAGTTAAGCCGAAAATAGATAGCCCTTGTCAAAAATAACAGAAATTCTTTCAGTTCTTAGGAGGCCAAACATTGCTGAAGTGATAACTCGCATTGTTTGTATGTGCATTACATTAAACCTAGCGACTGAGTCAACAAGGTAACCAACAGCTAGAAGCAATGAAAAGAACAGATTGGGATTTCCACTTGTGCATTACCAGCTTGTGATTTTCCCATTCGACTGCACTGGTTGAAATCTCACATTCACAAGTGTCGAAGGCAAGACATCCAAGATATGCATTTTAAGTAGGCACTTTTTATCAAAATGTGGAATCTATCTCCTAACCCACACAAAAAAAATATATTATCGTTGGTCATTATATTGCCAAATATGGGTTTTTACATAAATTATGTAAAAAAATGAAACAATTTTGCCTCAGATTAACTAACTGAATATTAGCGACATGGAACTTTTTAAAATAATTCGCCTTTCATCAGGGCCAGGTTGTAAGTTCAAGAAACACTGGAAGAAGAAGGATAGCACATTGTTAAAGGGTAATACCATTTAAAAACTGCATATTTAGGTTGGCTGAACTTACAAAAGGCACAATTTCTTTTGTTTTGAAAGCTGTGTTGAAACAGACAATGTTGGTTTGCCTCAAGGAAACATTCAATCAGCCAGTAATGGAACATTGGAGACCCAGTCGCCCCCAGGCAACTCTTGCACACCTCCCAGTGGCCTCCGAGAGAGCAGCATTGGCAGATGTGTGGGAACAGATGTACAGTTCATTGTTTTGTCTGGATCTATCTTCACAACACAGGGAGATTCTGGAGCAAACAAGAGGAAATAATAGGAATAAATCATAAAACTAAAACACAGTGGAGGCACAAACGTTTTGGAAAAATGTGTTTTTAAGGCAGGTGACAGACACTGAACTCTGGGTTTCAATTTCCTCTGGACGATCCATATTCACTTGAAGTGTGTGTGCTTCTGTAATGCACATGGTAACTTGTTCAGTAGGTTAAACAGTACTTAAAAAATTTGCTATGCCATGCCTTGAGGAGTATAGGAAATGCCTAAGGGTGCCAAAGAAGGAGCTTATCATTGCAATTAATTTTGATTTATCTCTTGAAAGTTTGCTGTGAGCATATCTATTTTGTATTGAAAAGAATTTCTCGAAGGATGCTAATTCTATATTTGAAATGCAATGGGAATAATTTCTGTAGACAAAGAACAGTAAAGGTGACAGCAGTGAAAAGGATGTTGACAAGGTTACGTGATAAATGGAGCAGTACATGGAATGGGTAACATAAAGGAGGCCAATTGCTCCTTTGTGCTTACCATGGTGAAAAACATGTTAACTTGCTTGAACAAAAAGTGTTCTATCATAGATTTTAAACATGCATGAATAAGCTTTTTGTAATAATCTTTTTTGTTATTCACTCATTTTACTCAGCCGAGAGTTCTATATAATAAATGTTGGGATATTTAATCTTCAGTTGGCTTTTGATATACAGTATTCTTATTAAATGAATTTAAAGTTACTTCAAGTGTGTTACTCCAAATATGATTTTTTTTACATCCACAGATGACAATGTTTTTGATTCTTCTATTCATGCCCAACATAATGCTACTTGGGAATGCAGCTGAGAATGTTTCCACTACTCCATCACTGGGGCTATTACATAAACCTGGAAGTGATACAAGTTATTTCTGGGAATAGCTCGGGAATTTCCATGGGGATTCTTTGGATATTCTTTCATAATGTGAGTAGAAGCACCAGAGAAAGAGCCTAACTGGATGCCAAAGAAATCAAATGTAATCTGTTTGACACTTTATTATGAGGAAATGCTGCACTGTCGAAGGTACCATCTTTTACCATCCCTGAGGAGTCCAATAAAATGAAAGGATAAAACTTCCCGAGTGGAAGGTGGACCAGATATCACTTTTTAAAACTTCTACTGTCACAACACTGACAAGTAACAATATCGATTAAATATGACCAAGGAAAATTCCATTCAATAGAAACTATAAATTGCACCTCAACCCAAGCTGACACAACAGAGGTAAATCTCATGGTTTTTATTTTTAGCTAACTCTCTTAGCACACACATATGGGACCATGTGCAGTGTCAAATACCAGATCTCCAGTGTTGGTCAATAACTCTTTGTCAAAGTCAAGATTAGAGTGGTGCTGGAAAAGCACAGCAGGTCAGGCAGCATCCGAGGAGCAAGAAAATCCATGTTGATCTTCCTGCTCCTTGGATGCTGCATGACCTTGCAGCGCTTCTCCAGCACCACTCTAATCTTGACTCTGATCTCCGGCATCTGCAGTACTCACTTTTGCCTAACTCTTGTCAAACCAGACCTAATCCTCAATATAAGATATACAATGAAATGTACCTAAAGCCTATATCTTAGTGATAATCCCTAACAGAAGAAAAACTTGGCTTAGATTTTCTAGGGAAGAGTTGTGAACCCGAGTTTCTGAATATAAACCAGGACAGCCAACTATCATTTTACGTTATCCTAGATCTGTGGTTACAGTTATTACAGACAAGGTGCACAGTGGGCAGCACGGTGGCACAGTGGTGAGCACTGCTGCCTCACAGCGCCAGAGACCCGGGTTCAATTCCCGCCTCAGGCAACAGCCTGAATTGCTCAACCTCCTCACAGGAGCAAGAGGTGGTGCCAATGCAGTCATCAATGTAGCGGAGGGAAAGATGGGGAGTGGTGCCGGTGTAACTACGGAAGATGGACTGTTCTACATAGCTAACAAAGAGACAGGCATAGCTGGGGCCCATACGGGTGCCCATGGGTACCCCTTTGATCAGGAGCAAGTGGGAGGAATTGAAGGAGAAATTGTTGACAGTGAGGACAAGTTCAGCCAAACAAATGAGAGTGTTGGTGGAAGGGAACTGTTGTGGACATCAGTAGAGGAAGAAATGGAGGGCTTAGAGGCCATGGTCATGGCGGATGGAGGTGTACAGAGATTGGATGTCCATGGTGGAAGATGAGGGGTAGGGGGCTGGGGAAACGGAAGTCTTGGAGGAGGTGGATGGCATGGGTGGTGTCTCGAATGTATATGGGGAGTTCCTGGACTAGGGGGGAATAAACATTGTCGAGGTAGATAGAGATGAGTTCAGTAGGGCAGGAGCATGCTGAGACAATGGGTCAGCCAGCGTGGTCAGGCTTGTGGTTCTTGGGAAGGAGGTAGAACTGGGCAGTGCGGGGTTCCTGGACTATGAGGTTGGAATCTGTGGGTGGGAGATCTCCTGAGGTGATAAGGTTCTGTAAGGTCTGGGAGATGGTGGGGTCATGGTTGAGGGGGCGGTAGCAGGAGGTGTCTTCGAGTTGGCATCTGGCTTCAGCGATGTAGAGGTCAGTGCGCCAGACTACCATTGCACCCCCATTATCCGCTGGCTTGATGGTGAGGTCGGGATTGGAGCAAAGGGAGTGGAGGGCTGCGCGTTGTGCGGTTGAGAGGTTGGAATGGGGGAGGGGGGGTAGACAAGTTAATGTCCCGGTGGCTGTTGGAGATGAAGAGATTGAGAGCTGGTAATAGGCCAGCGCGGGGCGTCCAGGTGGATGTAGTGTGTTGGAGGTGGGCAAAGGGGTCCTCGGAAGGTCGGCGGGAGTTCTGATTGTAAACATAGGCTCAGAGTCAGAGGCAGCGGAAGAAGTGTTCGACACCATGGCGTGTATTAAATTCATTGATGCATGGGCGGAGGGGGATGAAGGTGAGTCCTTTGCTAAGGACTGATCGTTCGTCCTCAGTGAGAGGGGAGGTCTGGAGGCGTGGTGAAAACTTGGCAGGGCAGGGAGCTGGGACCCGGTGTGAGTTTGGAACTGGGAGTGGGGCGGAGCCTGTAACTGAAGTGGGTGTGGAGTGGGGGAATGGGGAGGAGTCATGAGCAGGGGTGATGTTCCCCTCAGGGTTCTGGGGGGTGGGGATGGTGACAGTGGGATCTGTGGGGGGGAGCGTGTCAGCAGAATGCAGGTGAGTGGCGTTGGTGGGGGCAGAAGTGGTTGCAAATATGGCAGTGGGGGGATGGAAGTTACTGAGCATGTGACATCAGCGATGATGTGAGGGGTGGAAGTGATGTCACGTGTGGTGCATGAGGAATTGTGAGGGGAGGAAGTGGCTGTGGAAATGGTCATGATGGGGGTGGAAGTGATGTCATCAATCACCGTAGGGGTGGTAGCTAAACCAGCCACATGGCTAATGGCATCCGAGCAGTTCGAGAGGCCAGGGGAATCTTCTGGAATGTTCAAAGAGTGCTGGTTATGGAGGTGGGTAGGTAAAAGTTTGTTGTACTTAGTTTTTTGATGTTTGAGATGGTATTGAAATACTATTTGTTGAGAGTATGAATTCTCCTGAAGATATAATAAAGGAGGGGTCTTTTGAAATTCTGAGAGAGTGTGGCCCTCAGCTGAGGCAGGGCTGACTGTAGAGAGGTTAGGTGCCGGCGCATTGCTGCAAGTGTGGAGCGGAGCATCTTGAAGGAGAACCGTTGCTGGTGTTTTTGAATCTGTATGTCCTGTTCACATCCGAACTCACTGTAAGTAATCTAATCTAATCTAAGTAATCTAATCTGTGGAACATCCAGGTCATGTCAATCCTAGTAGCACAGCTTTCTCTAAGTTTCTTCCATCCACCCTTACAATAACACCCCAGCACCAGTATGATTGGCTGTAGTGAAAATCACCCAACTCTACAGTGTGGTCGGCGTCAGGGTTAGAGTTAGGTTTTTTTTAGCTCATAACAAAAAAGCTTTATTTTATTGAACAGGTTTGGAATTTTAGTCCCTACATGGTCTGACTGCAGTTTGAAACCCAATCTTCGAATTGGCTTCTGCTTCCTTTGCAATTCAGGTTTATATTCAGGAATTCAAGTTTACAACCCTTCCCTAGAAAATCTAAGCCAAGTTTTGCTTCTGTTAGGGATTGTCACTAAGATATAGACTTTAAGTACATTTCATTGTGTATTTTATATTGAGGCCTGGGCATGTCTTTCAGATGGATGTCAAACATCCCATACCACAATACAAGAAAAAACTCAGTATGTTCTCCTGGTATCTCAATCAGTGTCTAATCTTTAATAACAATGACAAAAGCTGTTAATTATAATGCTGTTTGTTGGTGTCTCTTGCTGACAAATTCAATGTCACATTGTTTTTTTTAACAAGTGGCTATATTTCAGAAATATTTAATTGGCTCTGAAGCTCATTGGATTAACCTTAGGTTACTAACACATTATATAAGTGCAAGTTCTTTCTATCTTTTGAGATTATTCTGATATAATCATCAGTCTAAACTTTCATGGAACATTCCAAGGACAAGAAGATGCAATAAGATATGGGAAAGAGACAAATGACTAACGAAATACTTTTTGAAACACTGCAGTCAATTTAAACACAGCACATATTCTGTTTCATTTGTGTAACAAACAGCAAAGACAAAAGATCAAAGATGAATTTTTTCTTGCATTATGTTGGTCGAGGATCAGACATTGGTTAGGGCACTGAAATAATTTCCCCGTTCATTTTCAAATAATGTCATAAATCTTCCTCCTCCATCTGAGAGCACAGATGGGACTTCAGTGTAACATCTTTCCCAACAGCTGATTGTATTTCTAAATTTCAGATAGACTTGCATCTTCAATCTTCTGATCAAACTATAGGGTACAACTACCAAGCCATTGTTTACAACAGTGCTGATATAAATAAAATCATTTAATGGCAACATGTTAATTGGAGCTGTGCCAGAGAATTAAATCATTTTACAGTTCCAGATAGGATCAGTGTTTAGAAATGTCTGAAAATAGATAAGACCACAATGGTTCAAAGAGTTCTGTTGTTTTGGGAAATGTTGTCCAGTTGATCCAATTGGCACAACACCCAACAATGTAAGGCATCTGGATAACCCTTACATACTCTAGATTTTAAAAGGTATAGATTAATCATCTCTGTGATAGGTCCAAAATGAAATATCATGGTTGCAAATGTCATCAATATCAACAAACCAAATAAGATATTTCCTCTGCTACTTTCTGACTCCCGTCAGAACAGAATTCCCCAATTGCCTTAAGTGGGAAAGACACCCATTCCTCACATGCATTCCTTCAAACACATTTCAGTGGTCATACATTTATCTTGGGATTAAAGTGATTGCAAGATTAAATCCCACTCTACAAACTTGATTGTGTAATCTAAGTTAGTCCTCCAGGCAGAGTGGAAGAAAGGCTCAATTGTTAGAGAAATCAGCTTTTAGTCAAGATGTGAAATCAAGATCTCATCTGTTCTCTCGCATGATTGCACAGAGGAAGTGATGGCCTAGTGGTGTTATTATTGAGCTATTTAGCCAGGTACAATTTTTGGGACCCTGAATCAAACCCCACCGTGGATAAGGTCAGTTGGCCACTTTGAGTGGTTACAGTCTGGATCCTCTCCTTGTAAGGAATGATGGGACAAATATAAGGCAGCCCATTCTCCTCCTGGAATGAGAGAGAGGCAGCCATTAAGGGAGATGAAAATGATTGGTGCAGTGTTACTGTTTGTACAGGTGGTGAGGTATTCCATGTGATTAAGTAAGCAGCACAGAGGGCATGCAGGGTTAGTGGTGTCAGGGGGGGTAGGCTGGTGGAGAGTGAGTGAGGGAAGATGTTAGAGGCAACATCTGAGATGGTAGAGCATGAGTCTTGATGAGAGGTGGACATGGTAGCAGAGATGGAGGGAGTGAGAGATATTGGATAGAAGATGGTGCCTCTTACTTTTGCACAGTGGGTATTTTAATATCAGGAAATATTGATATAATTTACAGGATTATAGTATTGCTTTAGCTACTCTTAGGTAGAATTTTGCTAGTCATTCCCACGGGCATCTTACAATGAGGGGTGTGCCCTTCTCAATTTCCAACAATATCATGGTGCTTTTTTAAGAAATTCACTGGATATTTATGACTTCCTCCATCACCCACTCCTGACATGTGTTTCCACATCTTATAGGGTGCTCAGTAAGAAAACATTTGGCAAGAAAATGTCAGGCATGTATCATTGAACTGCTTTAATTCACAATGACCATCTAAATATGGACAGTTTAGATTTTATATCAATCAATGCATCTGCCTTTATACATTTCTATGAAATATCTAATGTTTACAGAGATATTTAACAATTGTTATTGTTTTTCAGGCAATTGGAAAGTTAAATGGCATTTATTAAAGCTAGGAACAAGATGGAGAGGACAGAACAGTAATACATGGACTGAGGTGGGCAGAACAGACTGTAGTGATTAGATGGTCACAGAATCACAGAATTATTACAGTGCAGAATGTAGCCATTCTGCACATCATGCCTGCACAGCTTGCCAAATGAGCTATTCTCTTAGTGCTATCTTCCCATCTATTCCTCATTACACTTCATTTCCAGATATCAATCTAATTCCCTTTGAAAGCCTCATTTGAACCCAGCTCTACCAAACACTTAGCTGCTGTATTCGAGATCATAATCCTTTACTTCATGAAAAACCTTTTCCTCATGTGCTTTTGCCTCTTTTGCCAATTACTTTAGATCTGTGTCCTACAATATTTGTAGATTTTTTGGTGCTTATTTTCACTGTAATGATTAATCATACTTTCGTCCAATGACAGCATAATGAATTGCCATTGAATGACCTTCATCTTAATTCCTTCCTTTCTCTGCCAATTTCATTCTTCCCCTCCCACAGGACTGACCTTCTTGCCATGATTTGGTCCCACAGGTTGAGTTAGAAGAACAGAACTATATTTAGACTGAGCAAACCTCAGTCCAGATGTTAGGTCACCGAGTTTCTGAGTTAAACAATGAATCATCACACCTTGGTGACATGCCCAGAGAAATTACATGAAATTCAGTTGAACTCAGTGCTCCCACCAACAACTCATCCACCCCTCTCTGACACCCTTACGCCACCTATCATGGGGCCCGACAACCGCAGTTATTAGAAAACAACTTTGAAAGGAATGGAACATGAGAAGATAGCACAAGAGTCAGGAGTTTTATTTCATTCACTAATGAGATGTGCACATGCTGGCTGGTCAGCATTTATTGCTCATCCCTAGTTGTCCTTGGGAAGGCCTATTCCTGATGAAGGGCTTTTGCCCGAAACATCGATTTTTCCTGCTCCTCGGATGCTGCCTGACCTGCTGTGCTTTTCCAGCATCTGCAGTCCTTGTTTTTACCCTTGGGAAGGTGGTGGTGAGCTGCCTTCTTGAACCACTACAGGCCATGTACTGTAGGTAGATCCACAACGTCATTAGAGAGGGATTTCCAGGATTTTGACCCAGCAACACTGAATGAACAGTGATGTTTTTCCAAGTCAGGGTGGGGAGTGGCCTGAAGGGGAACTTGAAGATGGGAGTGTTCGCATGTATCTGCTGCCTTTCCTCTTCTAGATGGAAGTGGTCATGGTTTGAAAGAGTAAAAAATGAGGTCTGCAGATGCTGGAGATCACAGCTGCAAATGTGTTGCTGGTCAAAGCACAGCAGGCCAGGCAGCATCTCAGGAATAGAGAATTCGACGTTTCGAGCATAAGCCCTTCATCATCCTGATGAAGGGCTTATGCTCGAAACGTCGAATTCTCTATTCCTGAGATGCTGCCTGGCCTGCTGTGCTTTGACCAGCAACACATTTGCAGCATGGTTTGAAAGATGCTGTCTGAAGAGCCTGAAAATTCTGGAAGTTCTGAAGGCCATTATGGAAGTTCCTATATTCTTGCAATGGTCTAATGAATGGTTAAAATACAACTGCAAAATCATTGAAATTGCACCAGGATCAGAAAACTTTATTCTACGAGGATAAAATTGTCCCAGTCTCATCCAGGAGGGTTTGATGGTGACACGGTTCTGTGGGTTGATGAATTTCCATTTCCAATCAATGCAAGCAGATGCAAACTAGCTCCCACCAAAAGCTGGCTGTGTGGAAGACGTCACCTCCAAATTTACCGTTGTTCCCTCTCACAGACACCCATCCCACCAGAGGTAGGGTACTTTGTGGGCGACACCCACAGGTCATTCCTAAGAAGGATTTTCCCTTCACAGTGGTAGCCTGAGATCTGCAACTATTGACTATTTTGAGAAGACTGGAATGCCTTCAAAGAGCACCTGAAGATGGTGGCACCTTTGTGGTCTGCATCCTATAAATGGTAGTGCCCAAGCTGTGGATACTCTGACTGGGGAACATGACCACCATCATTTCAATGACAATCTTGGAACTGAACAGCTAGGAAGCCTTCTCCCAGAAGATAATGCCTGCTGGACACTACCATCGAGTGTGGGATCCAGATACTGGAATGATCTTGAATGATAAGTATATTTAGAGCTCATAAAAATCTGCTCAGGGATCAAAGTCAGAGATAGAGCTTCAACATTATGACATTTTATTTAAGTATCCATTCGCCACTTGAATTATGTGATGACAAATGTTCCCTGTAATAGGATCACCTTAAAATGTAAGTGCATGAAGAAGCATATACAATTTTATCATGTTTTCCATTCAACTTGTATTGAGGTATGTAATGATCCTACCCCTAGCTCAGTCAAGTTAACAGTTGTGCCAATTTCTAACCCACAACTCAAAGGAACAAATGAGACCTATTGAACCCTCTAACCTAATCACACATTTAATTAGATAATGGTTGACCCCCAATAGTGTCAGCATTTGTTGAGTAAACCTTCCCATCTTCCTAATCCTTCAAATCATTCCATCCCCTCTATTTTCACAAGGTCACAAAAAAGTCCTAATTCTCCCCCATCTCCTCCCCTCAAGTGAATAATCCAAAAACTGAGTCAAGTTGTCTGTTATATACACAGCTGATCCCAAATGAGATATCTCATAGTTAGAGTGACGTCAGTGTTTGCCCCCTGTTTCTGTTGTAGATATACAGTGATCATACATAAAATCAGAGCATAGAGCTTACCAGGTTTTTCAGACTGTTGCTGCTTCGGTGAATTCCTTGAATTAGGTTGCTGAGATTGTCACTCAAAACAGGCTGGACCTTCTCCAAAGCAAATCAAGGTGCTATGATATTAATATAAGCTTGTGCAAATTTTTGATAAAAATGAGTTGTACAATGCTGTGCATTTTTCACCTGCCAGTGGATTTGTTAAACAACGCAGAATCATAGAATGCCCAAGGTGCGGAAAAAGGCCATTCCACCTAACTGTTGCCTTAAAGGTTCAGCAGGTAAGATAAAATTGCCATCGGGTGCTCTCTCATAAAAGAGAAACAACTTGTAGTGAGTTTAACATGAGAGTCACCACACAGCAGGTGAGGGGCAAGTTTGAGAAAGCCAGACCTTCCTAGTGACCTTAACCAATACAGGAATTGAACCCATGCTATTGTGTCACCAACCAGCCATTCAGCCGACTAAGCTAACTGACCCAGTTCATCAGGCAGCCACTCAACAATAGATACATTCAACTGTTAAACTATTTCTGTGTGGTTCTGACTTCTCATCCCCATAAAAATAACCCCTCTCGCTGCACTCCCCAAACTCCACAACATACGCTTGGGATTGCTTTCTAAAATCACCAGATTGTTACAATCCACCATGTCCAAATGAACATCTCAGCTCATGTCATTCATCCTGACTTCTTCCTGTAATCCTGCCCACGTTCCTTTGCAAATAAACTTTGAAATCTCTCCTGATTGTCTGTCTCGATTGAACCCACCTCACCCGCACTCTTGAGGCAATGCATCTGGAATTCTAGGCACTTGTTGCATTTAAATCTTTTTCCTCACACCAATTTTGCTTCTTTTACAAGTTCCTTTCATGACTGGGAATTTCTCCTCCCTATTTACAGAAGAACCTCAATTATCCACCATTCAATTATCCAAAGTTTGAATTATCCAGACAAGACCGCAAGGTCTTGGCTTGGCTAAACGGTGTTATCCAGCATTCAATTATTTGAAAATTTTATTATCTGAACAAAATACTCCCCACCCGTATTGTTCTGATAATCTAGATTCATCTGTACCGCTCATAATTCTAAATAGCTCCATCATATCCCCTCTCAGCCAACTTTTCTTCAATGAGAATAGTCCCAGCATCTACCCTCATAATCTGAGATAGATACATTTTTGTATCGGACTAAGAGATACTTGCCAAATGTAGGTAAATGGAGTTTGGCCATTGATCAGCCATGAAGATCGTATGGTGAACATGAAGATCGTGTGGTGTCTTGAATCGATTGCACTGACCTTGCACTACCCAGCTTCCACTCAACCACAGTTGTGAAAATCTATCCCAGTTTGTGTACCAAAAGGATATTCATACACAAGTTCATTTTTATTTTTACTGCTGACAAGCAGAATGTAGCAGCAGCATGAATGGGGCAAGTGGCAGAAATGATCCACTGTGATGAGGAGCTTTGTTTGGATTTGTGTTGTGAGTCAGCTGCCAATTCACAATGATATCCAAAATGGACTGGTTTGCCCTGAGGTAAGTCTGGTTCACATCAGTGCTGATTCAGCTTTTGCAATTCACACAATTTAAAATGCCTATGAAGGGTGGGTTTTCAGACAAGCTTAACCTCCAGCTGCTACTCTATCCTAAAATTATTCTGCACTCTCCAAATAATAAAAGAAAATGTTAGTACAAGACCAATAATGATCATTACATATCTGACATAGTGAGTGAATGATGACAAAGCCAAAAATAATTATTTTGATATTTTAAAAAAACCCACCCAATATATATACTTGGACGTAAGTTACCTTAAACTATATGAATGTCTTGCACTTTCAAAGAGATGATTCAGCCATCACTTCCTAAGAATGTGTTCTGTAGTGTGGAAAATATTTTCTGGAATGCTCCAGAGACTTCTGGATTTATAAAAAGAAGTGGTATTTTTGTGTGGGAACTCTAACATAAAAACATCTTCAACAGCATTTAGGAAATTACTTTTTAGTCTATATAATTATCACTGACTATTTTCCCTGCTGTCTACCTTATCCTCTTTCTGCTTTCACTCCCTTGCCGTCTCTCCATCTCATAAGCCTGATGATAATGACACAGAGCACCTCATTTGTTGAGATAAATCAATTTATTATTGGAAATTATTTGTGCCTGATTTCAGCAATCATTTTGAACTTCACACCGGACAGCTTACGATCGAGCTAATGAACCTTAGACTGGCTATAGCGAAATGAAGGCCATTAGCTCCATGTCTATGCTGATTCTCTGAAGGAGCAGCTTACCTGGATTCACTTTTCCACCCTTTAACCGTGAACCTTTATGTTCTTCCTTTGCAGATGATAAGCCAATTCCCTATTTGAAGCCTTGATTGATCCTGCCTGCATCACACTTTCAAACAGTACATTCCTTCTTAATGACTTGCACTGTGTAGAAATTTTCCTCACATCTCTATTACTACTTTTGCAAATTTGCTTAACTCTGTGCCTTCTACTTTTCAATCCTTCCACCATTTGAAACAGTTTCTTCCTATCACCATTTTCACACCCCTCATCATTTTAAATACCTCTTTTAGTCTTCTTTCAATTTCTCTCAAAGAAAACAGACAGCTTGTACAATCTAACTGTGTAACTGGAGATCCTCATCTCTGCAAATGATTCCTGTTAATTCTTCCTGTATCCTTTCTAATGCTTTCACATTCTTTCTAAAGTTGGTGCCCAGAACTAAATCTGATACTTAGGCTGAGGCTATGTGAGGGTTTAACTTAACTTCCTTACTTTTGCACTCGATGGTTCTAATGCTAAAGCCCAGAATGCTGTGTGCTTTATTAATCATTTTCTCAACTTGTTTTACCACCTTCAGTGGTTGAGGTGCATATACACTCAGGTCCCTCTCCCAATAAAAATGAATCATTTTATGCTCATCTGCATTAAATTTCAACTGCCTCTTGTCTGGACTCTCCACCAACCTGTCTATGTTCTTTCAAAGTTCTACACTACCTTCTTCATTGTTACAAAACCTCCAAGCATTGTATTGTCTACAAATTCTGAAATTGTATCTGTACATCAAGATTTATGTTTTATCATTTTGTTTATCAGAAATAACAAATATGTTCTCACAATAATCTCTGGAAAACTTTCCAGTAAACTTTTGTTCCAATCCAAAAGCAAAGTGCTGTTTTCTGTCACTCAATTTTTTTCCCATTGTTCTTATTGTCCTTTTTATTACATGACCTCTGATTATACTCATGAGTTTTTTTTCCTTTTCAACTTTCTTTTGCAATCCCATGTGTACATATCAGCATTACCCTATTTACTCTCTCTGTTGGTTCATCAAAAGACTTTAATCAGTTTGTTAAACTTGCTTAAAATTGTTGTTATTTTGTCCTGAAGAGTGTTTCTAAAACATTCCCCACCACCAACGTTAAACTTTTTATCTTTAGACCTTTTGTTGATCTAGAATCATATTGTTGTAGAAAATTCTCCTGTCACACTCTAGGCACTCTTGCCTCCGTGTTCTTCACACTTCTATCCCTAATGATATGTTGATAATTAAGGTCCTCCATTATATTTGATCATTCTTGAATGTCTCTAATTTTGTGCAAACTTGTTCCTTCAGATCTTGTTAGTGATCTATGTACTGAGCAATGTAATTCCAGCTTTCTTTCTTTACCTTTGGTCAAGTAGTCTGTTCTTGAGCCAACAGGGGCATCCGCCATTTCCAGGACTCAATTAGCATTAACTCCCACTCCCATCTCTCTCTACTTTTCAACGCTTTCCTATTTTTCCTAAGCAGCATGGTCAGGATTCAATGCCCCAGTGACTTTAGTGTGGGTTTGGGAGTGGGGGAGCAGCATTTAACCAGGTGAAATTGTCTTGATTTGCGATTCCACCACCTTCTCAACACCATCCTGACTTGAAGCAAAATGAGAAAGCCTGCAGAAGGCCTTCCTGTCCCACTGCCAATTGAGCCTCTTAAATGGGCAATTAAGGGCCACCTTCTGCGTTGCTAGTATTAATTTAGCATTGAGTGAGCAGTCTACCATTTGGGCCACTTGACAAACAGACCCATGCTGCAGACTCACATGGGAGTTGGGGTCTGTCATTCAACGGCTCTCCTTTCCTAATTACTGGCATGAGGAAAGTGGGGAGTCCACTGAGAGACACTTACCTTGCATTTGTTACTGATTCACACCACTCAATGCCTGCCCCCGCAATGCCCCACCCTGTGAAACCACTTCCTCCATGACTCACCTATGAATGATCCTTGGCCCTGAGTATGTCATACCAGCAGCAGTCACTGCTTTCCTATCTAGGAATATTTAACACCCAGTCCTTCCCTCTTTGAGTCAGGTCTCTGCGATTGCCACAGCAATATATTTACACATTGCTAACTATGCCTGCAACCCATCTCTCTTACTTAGCACATACCACACAGTCGTATGCAAACACAGTAAACTGAATTAGACTTTATTACTTTGCTTTTATGCTGAACTCAACCCAAACTTAAGCGAAACCCAACAAATCAGTATTACTGAAAACAGCATTAACATTTTGAGTCCAGTGACCATTCTTCAGGATTAATAATTTACTGGTTTCTACAGTGGTGCCAGAATTCTGAAACACCTTGAAGCAGAGTCTCTGAATATTTCTAAGGAATAAGTGAATAGATTTTTGGTGAGCAAGTGGGTGAGAGGTTTTTGTGAGAATAGGCAAAATGTGAATTTGTGATTACAATCAGATCAGCCATGATCTTCTTCAATGTGGAGAGATTTGTGTCTCACCCTGCTTCTTGTTCATATGTTCATTTATTCATATGCATATTGTTATTCCTGACTAATGTTATCTCACCGGGTTCCCTTGACCTTGCCAAGTGAGTTTAAGGAAGCAATGGGCAAATGACACTTGGTGCAAATTTAAACACAGACTAGCATAGATGTTCAAAACTTTGCAGCTATGAATGGCTGTGTAGTTGATGTGAAGGATTCAAAATTAATACAGGGTGGGTGCATGGGAGTGAAGGTGAAGGGATAGGTAAAGTTCAGAAGTAATGATTGTGGGATAATAAATGATAAAACATATTTTGTAGAAGCTGGAATTTTTGGATGATGTGAGGTGGACAAGAAATAAAGTAGATAAACAAATTATGAATGGAACTAATTTTTTAAGTAAGCTATTACTGCAGAGTGTTATTCTATATTTTGTTGCTGGATTCATGCTGCAAGTTTAGCCAGTACTGTAATGTGTCCATCATCAGAATATGCTTTTCTCCTTGTGGCAGGGTTACATTCTGCCAGGTGTGATTATCTCTCAGCACAAGATGAAATGCCCAGTTATTAACAGTTAATATCACTGACATTGTAGTCAGAACCTGAAACTTTGTTAGAAATGCCATTGGGCTGGAATGCTTGGAACACAAGGCTTGGAATGGAGGGCTTATACTCGATCTGCTGTAATGGAGCCTCCAGCAGCAGAAAGTGGCAGTGTGGGAGGGTACCGAGTAGGGGAGCTCGAGCAGTTATACCAGAATCTCCAACAACAGGTGGCAATGTTGAGGGAGGGCACTGACACAATACCTGGAGCTGTCAAATGGAAAACTCATGATAGCTGGAGGAAAGAGACCTCTTGGGGAAAAGAATAAGACAGATATGGATTCTTCTATCCAAAATAAACCACAGGCCTCATTCCATGAAAATATTGAACATATTTACTTTATTTTACTTGATCTCCTTTTTGTTTGTCATAACCTGATGCTAGCATAATAAAGAATATTTGCTTCATGATCTTTAGGCCCTCCATTTGTTAAATCTCATGTTGTTTATTAAAGCTTCATATTCTCTTCGAATGGCAGCACACCAAATAAACTGGAGGACGCCTGTCCTCCCTAGATCACAATCAGGAATGCCAACCTTGAATAGTTTTCCTCCTCATTCTTCAAGGCACAGAGCCCATGCAGATTGGCCTATTGCAACATAAACTAGGAAGTAAATCTGCAACACTCTCAGTCTGCATACCTCAGCTGACCTCTCTCTCCATTAGTTCATTATCTTCATTAGTTTCAAAACTTACTGTTAATTCATTAATTAATGACATCGATAGTGAAGCAACCTTCAGTGTTAGGAAGCTTTGGATTCATGTAGTGCCTTTCCCATTGCAGCCAGAGATTATTTGTGAAATGTAATCATATCTGTAATGTAGGACATCTGGCAGCCAATTTGCACTCAGTAAAGCCTTACCAATATCAATTAAATAAATGACCAGATAACTGCTTTTAATGCCTTAAGTTAAGGGATAAATATTGGCTGAAGATAAATAGTGAGATCACTGCAGTGTACTTGGCCAATGTAATTAATATAATCTTTGTTTTATTATCCCGCCTCAATGGCTATCATTATTCATGTTTGGCGAGGGTAGTGCATGTGGTTATAAAGTCTGACGAATCAGATAAACATTGATTGGCCCATTGATTTTTCTTTTGTTTTTTGATACGTTTCTAAATAAATAGATGATGCTGGTGAGAACACTTACTTTCTCAACAAAACCTATCATAATTTATGTTGATTTCAAGGGAAACAAATTAATCCTCTGGTCAAAAAAGGGAAAAAATTAACACAAAAAGCTTTGAACTTTGCAGAAACAGAAATATTAAATTACAAGTAATTTATTAATTAGACGATGACGTACATATTTTGAAGGAAAAAAACTAGTCCTCTTGTAATGAGTTAATTAGTGGTTTTTTTTTTGCAGCCATACTATTTAATGTAATGTGGCACCATATTTTAAATGAAAGTTGTGGATTGATGGCAATGACCAGAAGTTTTAGTGACGACAGTAACAATAATCACCAGTAAATAAATAGCAACACCCACAAATTAACCTGACTGGAGTCTAAGGTAGTAATTCATTCTCTGGATTCCACTGTTCTTAAAGCGTCTGGCTCTGATGTACAGGTTAAAATTCTAAAGGAGTTAATGTTCATGTTGCATTCAGCACTACTCAATCTGATCTTGTCACACAGTCATCGGTTAGAGACAATTGGGTTCTGTGTGAATACCTAAAGGAGCAGATATACTCTGTACATTTCTCAAAAGCCCTTAGTAACTATGCATGGCTAATAAGTTATCGCTGACATGCATAAACTACCTTGTTGTATAAGACAAGTGCCTGTTCTGTTTAGATTGACCAGGAGTCTATCCCCTCGTACTGATAATTATTAGATTAGATTACTTACAGATTGGAAACAGGCCCTTTGGTCCAACAAATCCACACCGACCCGCTGAAGAGCAACTCACCCAGACCCATTCCCCTACATTTATCCCCTCACCTAACATTTTGGGCAATTTACCTAACCTGCACATTTTTTGGACAGTGTGAGGAAACCGGAGCACCCAGAGGAAACCCACACAGACACGGGGAGAATATGCAAACTCCACACAGACAGTTGCCTGAGGCGGGAATTGAACCGGGGTCTCTGGTGCTGTGAGGCAGGACCAGACTCAACACAGAGCAAGGGCAATCATTGAGAAGGAATGAGCAGTGTCCACCTGCATGACAGAGCCCTTCAGGGACTGATGGACACCTTATAGGCTGGAGTGTATCATAACTTTGATCAATATTATTTTGATCTAACTTTGGTAAGTTTCCTTTCTAGTTTTGTACATTTCTCTTGACTTTTAAATTTTGTTTTTGTGTTGGTGCCCCACCAGAACTGTTGAAGTTCTTTTAAAAGAGAAAAGAAAGGAGGCTTAGTGGCAGTGAACAATCCAAACTGAAATGCAATAGGTTAGCAGTGTTGGCATCTGAGAAAATCATAACTACTAATACTGAGGTTCTGGCATCGTCAGAACTGCCTGAGATGATTTGCTGTTGCTCTGTACTGTAGCCAATTATTATCCTCTGTGCATCAACAGATCAAGTTATTGTGTTTCTGGTATTAGGCTTTCCTTCACAGAAAGTCCGAATGAGAAAAGAAAATATTGCAGACAAAATGAGATTTTGAGCTTTAACCAGCCTTTCATTAACTAAAGGTCTTTCTGGACAGACTTGAACCATCATTAGGGTAAAAAATGAGGTCTGCAGATGCTGGAGATCACAGTTGAAAATGTGTTGCTGGTTAAAGCACAGCAGGTCAGGCAGCATCCAAGGAATAGGAAATTCGACGTTTCGGGCATAAGCCCTTCATCAGGAACCTGATGAAGGGCTTATGCCCGAAATGTCGAATTTCCTATTCCTTGGATGCTGCCTGACCTGCTGTGCTTTAACCAGCAACACATTTTCAACTTGAACCATCATTAAGCAATGAACCTGTTTGATAATACATGAGCTTGAAACTTTAACATTCAGTCCTTTACGTGGATATTGAAGGCAAAGAGAGTTTGCACTGGAATCTTTCATTTTGATTTACTTTTCCTAACCTCATCTGATAGCATTGGATTTTTAAAATTGTTAGGAAAAGCATTGAGCAGTTATCCTAAATTTAAAAGGTATTAAGAGAAGATGGAGAAAATTTGGAAGTACAAAATATGTCCAGTTAAAAGTCTGAGGAGTTACGAGAACTGATGTATCAGGATAGAAAGTAGAAGTAGGAAACTTCTGTTTTAGTAACTGTACAAGGCATTAGTGAGACCATGCTTGGAGTATTGTATACAATTTTGATCCCCTTACTTGAGGAGGGATGTAGTTACATTTGAGACAGTTCAGGGGAGATTCACGAGGTTGATTACAGAGATGATGGATTTATCTTATGAAGAGAGATTGAATCGTCGAGGCCTAAGCTCTCTGGAGTTTAAAAGAATAAGTGGATATCTAATTAAGGTATATAAAATGGTAAATGAGGTTGACAAAATATAGTCGAGCAGATGGTTCACCATGCATGGCAATCTAGAACAAGAAGTCACAGTTTTAGGATAAGAGGTAGTGGATTTAAAACAAAATGAGGAAATGATATATCTCTCAAGGGGTTATGAAACTTTGGAATCCATTGACCTAGTATGCAGCGAATGCTGGGACATTGAGTAAATGTAAAGAAGAGATAGACAGACAGATTTTTAATTAGTAATGGTTAAAGGGTTATGGAGAGTGGGCAGGAAAGTGGAGTTGAGGCTGAGATGAGAACAGCCATGATCATATTAAATGGCAAAGCAGACTGAAGGGGCTCAATTCTGGATCAGTGGTGCTGGAAGAGCACAGCAGTTCAAGCAGCATCTGAGGAGCAGTAAAATCAACATTTCAGGAATAAAGGCAGAGAGCCTGAAGGGTGGAGAGATAAGCTAGAAGAGGGTGGGAGTGGGGAGAAAGTAGCATTGAGTAAATGACCTGGGAGTTGCAGTGGGAGAGGGACAACATCATCAATTTTACTGCTCCTCGGATGCTGCCTGAACTGTTGTGCTCTTCCAGCACCACTAATCCAGAATCTGGTTTCCAGCATCTGCAGTCATTGTTTTTACCTCGTTGATTTTAACCCTACTGCGAATCCTCTTGCAAGGATGCCTGCCTTGAAGAAGTTTTCCTCCTCTCTCTACAAGAATCTCAGGGAGTCCCTCTCCCACTGCAACTCCAGGTCATTTCCTCTCTATGCTACTTTCTCCCCACCCCCACCCTCCTCTCACTTATCTCTCCACCCTTCAGGCTCTCTGCCTTTATTCCTGATGAAGGGCTTTTGCCCGTAATGTTGATTTTACTGCTCCTCGGATGCTGCCTGAACTGTTGTGTTCTTCCAGCACCACTAATCCAGAATCTGATTTCCAGCATCTGCAGTCATTGTTTTACCTGAAGGGGCTCAATTGCCTAATCCTGCTCCTAGTTCTTATGTTCAAAAGAGTTCTTTAATTCGAGATCCTGACCTAGTTTGTGTCAGGTTGGTTGATTGGGTGTTATTGTGGCTGAGTGGTCTCTGATGTTTGAGTAAGATTCCAGTTTTGATGGATGCATGAGCTTGAATGGCACCATTAACAGGATTTAAGCCATTTTGTTATTCTAGCATGTGGGCTGAATGGCCTGTTCCAGTACCACATGTCCAACTTAAGGTTGCTTTGGAAAGGATGCATACAAATTTCAATGGTCGCAATGATATGGAGGAGCCGGTGTTGGATTGGATGGACAAAGTTAAAAATCACACAACACCAGGTTATAGTCTAACTGGTTTATTTGGAAGTACTACCTTTCGGATAGGTGCAACCACCTGATGAAGGATCAGCGCTCTGAATGCTGATGCTTCCAAATGAACCTGCTGGACAGACTTCAGTGCAGTGATTGTGTAAGATCACCCCAGCCCCCTTGCTGTTCACTGGTTGTGGAAGGTCACATATTCTCGCCCCACAGATAACTGGGTGTGAACATAAGCACAGGATTGGATGTTATGATGTTTGTTCATATGGCCAAACACTCCCATTCAGTCCCATTTTGGTACTGTTTTGTTAGTATCTAAAGCTACTGTGAATTGAATTGAATTGAATTGAATTTATTGTCACGTGTACTGAGAGACAGTGAAAAGGTTTGTCTTGCGAGCAATACAGGCAGATCACATAGCTAAGTAGCATTGATAAGTAAATAATAGATAAACAGTGGCAAAAACAAAAACACAGTTACAGAATGTCAAGAGTTTGTGAGTCCATTCAGAATTCTAACAGTAGGGTAGAAACTGTTTCGAAATGGGTTGGTGCATGTGTTCAGTCTTCTGTACCCTCTCACTGATGTTGAGATTGTAGAAAAACATTGCCAGGGTGGGATGAATCGTTGAGAATGCTGGCAGCCTTTCCTTGACAGCTGGCCTGGGTAGATGGATTCTATAGATTCTATACTGTACAGTTGATATTTGACTAAATGTAGCATTGGCTGCAGTGATCATCAGGCCCAGTCTGTGACCAACAATAATCCCTCTTACAACCTCCCCTAATGTATCACAATCCCTGTTTGCCTGAGATCCTGTGAGCCAACTCTGAATGACCAACCAATCTCAGACTGATGTTGCTTGACCTCCAGGATAGACGATGACCCAATTCCCTGATGCAAATAAAGCCAAAGCCAGGCTTAGATGTTGGTCAACTGCATGACTAATTGTGACCAAGACACACCCTCTCCAAACTAAAATGAGCCAATCCCTGTATTAACTGTGAAGTTTTGTTTCAAATGGTTAAAAAGTCAATTTGTAACAGTAGCCTAAATGCATCAGTTCCAATAAAACATTTGGTTTTAGTACAGTACCTGGCAGAAACCTTTGTAGTATTAATAGGTAAAATGTTTGTATTATTGGATTTATAAAGGACAGAATAAGCACAGTCAGGCAATTGGTTAGTTTTGATTTCACAACAAAAGTTCAAGCTTTTAGTTCAGAAGAACCTAAAGTTAAATGCAGAAAATAGAACAGAAATTCAAGTCAGTTCAGGAGAACCAGGTCACCATAGCCAATGTGCTTTAGAGTGGAGCTTCTAAGTCAGGATACTGTGAATAGAAGTCTTGAAGTAGATGGAACCGAAAAATTGTGTGTGACTAGATTTGTATAGATTTGTGTCAGTGATCTTGGAAAGGAATGATAGAAATGGGCTCAATGATCCAAGAAAAAGGAACCAGACCTAAGTCAGAGTTGGAGACATTTACAGGGGATTCAGGAGTGGGGGAATTTCCCATTAGAAGTTGAAACTTCCCAGGCAATTTCCCATTTTGGACCACTCGTCTGCACTTCCACAGGATCCTGACAAGCATCTCATTCATAGGTCAAGCAATTGACGATCAATATTTGTCCCCCTATCTTCACATAGGATTTAGTTATTGAGTCAGATCTGACAGCAACTTTACTCCATTTGAGTTCCATAGTCATCAAATAAAAGATACACTACAACGGATCTTTGCAGCTCAGTTTGTGACAGTTCTGATGGTATAAATTCAACAGAATCAGATTCATATAACCATTCAATTCCACTCTATTACATGATATAGCTGGCTCTTGTAAAACTGAAGCAGTAGCTGTAACTTTATTTTCCCAGCCTTGCTACTAGGTGAAATCTTCAGTTTTGATTATTTACCTATTCCTGGCAGTGGCATATCGATATTGTCACTGGACTAGCAATCCTGAAACTCAGGCTAATACTCCCAGTTTCCCCTTATCCTGATGGGGGAAAATGCTCGAAATATAAAAGGTAGACCTAGACTGCTAGTCCTGTATGACAAACATAAAGTACTATTAAATAGTACACTGGTATCAGAGGTCCTTGTTTATCCTAATAGTGGCAAGTTCATCTTCCTATGATGCGTGAGAGAATACAGTGAGCCGGATGTTTCAAAAACATGGCACATAAATAATGAGGCAAGTTTGGGATGACAGCATGAGATGATGCACTCGGCTTCATGGAAATAAAACCTCCATGAAATTCACCGAAAAGGACACCGAGCTGAATTCAAGTAAGATTCAGTTCTTAGAGGGGGCATGGATGTTCTAATTTGAATCACAGTAAAGCAAACAGCAAATGTAAAGGATTAACATTTCATGGGGCCATGAACGGTAAGAGGTGGTAACTGCTATTTAAATGAGAGACAGACATGGAAAAATTGTTTTCCAGAATAATTAAAATCATCAACACTTTCACTAAAGCATTGGAACATGGAAATTCATCCACTGCAGTACATGTTCGGTAACTAGGTTAATGACAGGTTTTTTTGCATTCCCAGACCTTACATTATCTTTCCTATGTCCATATTTCTGGATCTTATTCTGCATCATTGATTTTCATAGCTTTCATGTTATTTTCGCTTTAAACCTATTATGGCTTCTGGATTAATCTGTGAGTTGATGTTTGTTAGAACAGCTTCATTCTATTAATTTTTACAGATTCTAAACATCAGAGTTCATTATGTGACTAGAAATATTGAACTGATTTGATCAGTATGATTTAATGCAGAAGGCAATGAGAGATATCCAAATGAAATATACCTTAATCGACTACATCCCAGTGCAATATGTAGCTATTTAATTTGTTGCGAATAAATCTAACACTTTTATTACTTCTGTCAAAAGTCATAGACAAATGACCCTTTGACCATGTACTGACAATCACATGGCCATTGTTTTTGCCTAACTGTACAAATCCTGTGTGTCCTATTTGAATTAATGTCTGCTAACAAGCAATTACATTGGCAAAAAAAATCAGTCCAGTTTAACCTATTCTCTCACCATAGTAGCTGCTCCTTCGAACAGCTGTGTAATATTATTGTGAGAAAAACAACAAGTGCGAGCAGGCAATCATACTACAGAGCTCTATCTCTGAGGTTACTCTCTCTAATTTAAGATATAGACTCATACTTATCATTATGTAGGTTAATTTTCATTACTGCAATTTTCACATTACATTCATTTCCATGACGTTTCCCAAACACTTTAATCTAATGTACTTCTGCACCGACATCAAGCATAATGACCTACCCCACTGTTAAACTTGTGAGGTTAAAGGTCTTGAATGCCCTGGAGCAGAAAATCAATTTTAAAAAATTCTGCGCTGATAAGAGCTTACCACTAGTGAATAACAGTGATGTTAGCAACGAAGGGTGCAAGGTAACCTGTATTTCTTGTATTAATTAAATCTACGACTGAGGGTGTTCTCGCCTTTCTATATGATGGATGAAAAGGGAACAGTGCCAGAGGAAGGACAAGAGCAGGAACATGCAGCCCTGCAGCTACGCGCAGACTGGAAATAATGAATATAAATATTTCATTGAAACTCCCCCACCTGTAAATACTGTGAAAATGAGAGTTATAGTCTTCTAAGAATAGGCAAGTAATTTAGAAAGGACCATTTGAAACAAAGAAACTGAACAGTCATACACACAGGTTGCAGTTGAGATAATGTTTAGGAAATTTGGTCAACTCTCAGTAATTCTGCATCTTAGACCCATTTATTTTCTGGAATAGAGTCACAGAGATCCACAGCATGGAAACAGACTATTCAATCCAACCCGTCCATGCCGACCAGATATCCCAACCCAATCTACTCCCGGCTGCCAGCACACAGCCCATATCCCTCCAAACCCTTCCTATTCATATACCCATTCAAATGCCTCATAAATGTTGCAATTGTACCAGCCTCCACCACGTTCTCTGGCAGCTCATTCCATGCACGTATCATTTTCTGTTTGAAAATGTTACCCCATAGGTCTCGTTTATATCTTTCCCCTCTCACCCTAAACCTATGCCCTCTAGTTCTGGACTCCCCGACCCCAGGGAAAAGACTTTGCCTATTTATCCTATCCATGCACCTCATAATTTTGTAAACCTCTATAAGGTCACCCCTCAGCCTCCGACGCTCCAGAGAAAATAGCCCTAGCCTGTTCAGCCTCTCCCTATAGCTCAAATCCTCCTACCCTAGCAACATCCTTGTCAATCTTTTCTGAACTCTTTCAAGTTTCGCAACATCTTTCTAATAGGAAGGAGACTAGAATTGCTTGCAATATTCCAACAGTGGCCTAACCAAGGTCATGTACAGCCACAACATGACCTCCCAACTCCTATACTCAATAATCTGACCAATAAAGGTAAGCATACAAAACACCTTCTTCACTATCCTATCTACCTACGACTCCACTTTGAAGGAGCTATGAACCTGCACTCCAAGGTCTCTTTGTTCAGCAACACTCCCTGAGACCTTACCATTATGTGTGTAAGTCCTGCTTAGATTTGCTTTCTCAAAATGCAGCACCTCACATTTATCTGAATTAAACTCCATTTGCCACTTCTCTGCCCATTGGCCCATCTGGTCAAGATCCTGTTGTAATCTGAGGTAACCCTCTTCGCTGTCCACTACACCTCCAATTTTGGTGTCATCTGCAAACTTACTAACTGTACCTCTTATGCCCGCATCTGTCTATGAACCTATGAGGTTAAACTCATTAATGACAGTGAGAATGCCAACAGTAACAGTCTTGGCACAACATAAGCAAAAATGGATAAAAACTAGCTTAAAATAATTTCAGGGGAAATTAGTTTAAAGTGGATAGCTACTATGCAGAGCTAAACACAAATTGCTTTACATAATCAAATGGTAAAGTTGAAGTCACAACATAGTCCAGAGAAAGTATCCTTTCTTAATGTTTGTTGCAGCTTTTAAAGCTTATTTTAAATGTTATTACTTTCCTCTCTTAGAATTTCATTATTACATTCTCTATTTCCCAAGAGACAGACAGGCAGGTTGCACTCAAGCCTATGCTAATGGTAGAGTAATCAATACAAACAAAGGATATTTGGTTGCTACAATTCAAGCTCCTCGTGAAACCAGCATCATTTTGAATCTTAACTATTTTATATTTATCTATTTTTCGTTACATTATCATTCTTTGGGGTCCCATCTCTTATTTGGCTGCACTCTGACTGGACATTGATCTATACCATATTTTCTGAGATTCAAAACAAAGCTCTTCAATGTGTTTCCAATATCTATCCAGCAGATGGAGATATTCATATATTACTATATGTCATCTTATACATAGTACAAAAGCTATCAGAAGTTTCTAGAAGTATCTCTCCCTAAGTCAGCAATAAAACACAAATGTCATTTGTGATTTCTCTGCATTTTGTTTTGCTTCATACAATCAAGAAGACTAGAGCTGAAAGAAAATATTACGCCCTGAATGGGATACACAAATTTAGTTTCTAGGGGAAGCTTTTCCAAATTCTCTGTTCCTATATTATTCACCAGAAAAGGTAACATTGTAGGAAAGGTGATTTCCATGATGTGAAGCAGTGGTGTGTAGGTGGGGTGGGAGTTTATTCAATTGAATATTTTTAATAGAATGTGTTAGTTTTCACAGGGTGGTGAAGAAGGAACACATAATTCGTACTTCTTTAGCCAAGGTTTTGAATATAGGAGCAAGGAAGTCTTGTTACAACTTTACAAAACATTATTTAGGCCCCAAATGGAATGTGTGCAGTATGGGTCACCACATTATCAGAAGGGTGTGATTGCACAGTAGAGGGTGCAGAGGAGATTGAATTGAATTTATTGTCACGTGTACTGAGGCAGAGTGAAAAGCTTTATCTTACAAACAATACAGGCAGATCACAGAATTAAGTAGCATAGTTAGTAAATAATAGGTAAACTGCAGCAAAAACAAAAACACTGGTACTGGCAAATGTTAAGAGTTTGTGAGTCCATTCAGTATTCGAACAACAGTAGGGTTGAAATGGTTTCAAAACCAGCTGGCATGTGTGTTCAAGCTTCTGTACCTTCTCCCGATGGTAGAGGTTGTAGAAAAATATTGTCAGAGTGGGATGGATCTTTGAGAATGCTGGCAGCCTTTCCTTGACAGCGGACCTGGTAGATGGATTCTATAGATGGGAGGTTGGCCTTTGTGATTGTCCGGGCTGAGTTCACCACTCTCTGTAACCGTCTCCGATCTTGAATGGTACAGTTGCCATACCAGGTTGTGATACATCCAGACAGAATGCTCTCGATGGATCACCTATGAAAGTTGGCAAGGATATTCGCTGTCATGCTAAACTTCCTCAGCTGCCTGAGGAAGAAGAGACATTGTTGGTCCTTTGTAACTAGTGCATCCACATGAAGAGTCCAAGAAAGCTTGTTATGGATGACAACTCCCAGGAGCTTGACATTCTCCACTCGTTCCACCTCTGTGCTGTTACTGTGTAGGGTGGCATGAGTAACATCCTGCTGAAAGTCAACGAGTCCCTTGGTTTTGCCGGCATTGAGAGCTAGGTTGTTCTCAGTGCACCATTTTTCCAGGTCTTCCACCTCCTGTCTGTAGTCTATTTCGTAGAGATTCGACTGACTATGGTGGTGTCATCAGTGAATTTGTAAGTGGCATTAGTCTTCTATTTGGCAACGCAGTCATGGGTATACTGTGAGTACAGCAGGGGACTGTACACACCCCTGGGGGGCTCCAGTGTTGAGTGCCAATGAGGGTGAAATATTGTCCCTAATCTTCACTGATTGTGGCCTGTGGGTCAGGAAATTGATGATCCAGTTGCAGAGAGTGGGGCTTAGTCCGAGATCGTTAAGTTTAGTAATCAGTCTCGAGGGGATAGTAGTGATGAAGACTGAACTGTAGTCAATGAGTAGGATTCTTATGTAGCTGTTCTTGGTGTCAAGATGTTCTAGGGAGGAGTGAAGGGCAAATGATATGGCATCTGACGTGGATCTGTTGGCCTGATAGGCAAATTGGAGTGGGTCAAGAGTAGTGGAGTTGATTAATGCCATGACCAGCCTTTCAAAGCACTTCATGACCAAGGTTAGGGCCACTGGTCAGTGATCATCGAGATATGTTGCATGAGCCTGGATGATTCACCAGGATGTTATCCGGAATGGAAAGTCTCAGTGATGAGGAAAGACTGGATAGGCTGGGTTTGTTTTCTCTGGAGCAGAGATGGCTTATTAAGGAGGGTCTGAGTGAGCTATAGAAAATTATGAGAGACATAGAAAATGGTGCAGTATGGTGGATCAGTGGTAGGTACTGCTGCCTCACAATGCCAGAGACCCAGGTTCGATTCCAGCCTAGGGAAAATATTTATGTGGAATTTACATGTTTTCCCAGTGTGTGTGTATGTTTCCTCCCACAAGTCCAAAGATGTACAGATTAAGTTGATTAGCCATGGGAAGTGCAAGGTTATAGGGATGAGGGTGTGAGGGGTCAGGGTGTGATCCTCTTCAGAGTGTTGGTATGAAGGTGATGGGCCAAATGGCCTGCATCCACACTGTAGGGATTCTACGATTCTATAGACAGGGCTGATTGTGAGGATCTTTTCTCCATGGCAAATATGTCTAAGACCAGTGGGCATAGATTTAATGTGAAAAGTAAGTGGTTTACAGGAGATATGAGAAACAAAGTCACCCAGAGGATGCTAGAAATATGAAACTTGCTGCCTGAGAGGGTGGTGGAGGCAAGTACTCTCACAATATTTAAGAAGCATCTGGATGAGCACTTACAGTGCTGGGCCGTAGTAGGCTTTGAATCAAGTGCAGGTAAATAGGATTAGCGTAGTTTGATGTTTGTTGGTTAACAGACACATGATGAGCTAAAGAGCCAGTTTCTGTGCTGTATGACTCAATGACATATGGTCTTTTTATGATATACTTTTGCCTCTCCGACCCCAAATAAGCTTGTAAGATGCTTCTGAATATTTTATTGATAATCTAGTGCTCAATATCACCTTCCAGATCAGTAGGATTTGCTTTGCTTCCAGATTTTGATTTTGATTATTTTGTCAATCCATTTAATATTAACAACACAAACTTCCATTGAAATATGCCTTGTAATGTAGTAGAATGATATAAGATGTTTCATAGGTGCATAATCAGGTTACAATTAACACAAAGAGGAAACGTTAGGCACACAATTATCATACTTGGGCATGTGTTTATCTTACAGACACAACATTATGCCTTTAATGATATTCCAATTGACCATTAGTAGCTCTGATTAAACTTCATCATTATATCCCTAGCGCTAGCCTTTACAAAATGACATAAATTTGGCTGCTGGTCTTTTGTAATATCGACTTGAACTTGATCATTGTGTGCTCACTATCAGCACAAGATTTACCTTCTTCCATTCTGTTCATGGGTGGCACAATTCCTCATAGCACCAGGGACCTGGGTGACTGTCTATGTGGAGTCTGCATCTTCTCCCTGTGTCTGTGTGGGTTTCCTGCAGGTTCTCCAGTTTCTTCTCACAGTCCAAAGATGTTCAGATTAGGTGGATTGTCCATACTAAATTGTTCATAGTGTTCAGGGATGCACAGGTTAGGTGGATTAACCACGGAAAATGCAGGGTTAGGGGGTTAGGTTAGGGATGTGGGTCTGATTGGGATGGTCTTTGGAGGATTGGTTGGATCCGATGGGCCAAAAGGCCTACTTCTACACTATGGGATTCTTTGTCAATTATTTGGGTACTCGTTGTAACAAGTCGAACTGTCTGCTGCTTTCTTGGTTTCCCAGTCTCATTGGCCACAAACTTGTGTTTATGTTTTCCAACTTAGATACTAGGCCAAGTGTGAGTTCCCATGTTCTGATCCTTCATAGGGTAAATGTTCCTTTCCTAACCCACAGTCTTTCAACTTTGCACTTTCTACCCAAACATGTCTAGTCATAGAGGCTTTTTAATAATATAGTTTTTCACCTCCCTTGGTATCAATTCTTTTATGATAGTCACATCATACAGACCATACCTCCTTTCTCTTTGCCCTATATTTTCTGGACACTAACTCTGTAAACTGTTCTTTAACATCCTTTAAAATTAGCCATATTTGGATATTACTTCTATATTATAGTTTGCATTAGGAGAAAGTGAGGACTGCAGATGCTGGAGATCAGATTCGAAGAGCATGGTGCTGGAAAAGCACAGCCAGTCAGGAGGCATCCAAGGAGCAGGACAATCGGCGTTTCAGGCATAAGCTGTTCATCAAGAAGGTGGCTTGTGGACCAAGGGAGCTGAGAGATAAATAGGAGGGTGGTGCGGCTGGGTGACGATAGCTGGAAGTTAGATAGGTAGATGAAGAAATGTTGTATTATGACAGATTAAGAATTTGCAGTTCAGGAATCTTATTCCCCTTGCTTATAATAATCATTTATATACACAGTGGGTTTTTTTTCTGATTTGTTGATGGGATGTGAGTGTCCTGAGCAAACATGCAAATGGTGAATATAATCCAAAACAATCCAATCTCTCTTCACATGTCAGACCTGCCAACTCATGAATCAGTCTGGTAAACCTTCATTGTAGTCCCTCCAAAGCCAGAATATCCTTCCTCAGATAAGGAGACCAAAACAGCACATAATACTCCAGATATGGTCTCACCAAGGCCTTGTGGAATCGCTACATTTGTTAGCCCATCCTAATTGACCCCTGAATAAAAGGTTGGCTGGGTTAAATCAGAGGGCAGTTAAGAGTAGGTCACACTGATGTGAGTCTGGAGTCATATGTAGGTCAGACCAGTTAAGGACAGCTGATTCCCTTCCCTAAAAAGCGTGAGTGAACGAGATAGGTTGCATGCTGATCAATGATACATTCTGAAGAAAGGTCATTGGACACAAAACATTAATTTTTTTTTCTCTCCACAAATGCTGCCAGATCTTTTGAGTTTTTCCAGTTATTTCTGTTTGAGTTCCTGATACTATTACTGAGGGTGGTTTTAGAATTCCAGATTTTGTTAATTGAATTTAAATTCCATTATCCTTCTTTTTTAACACTGCTGGGCAAAATCTTACATTTTTTGACTAAGTGCCAGTTGCATGTAACTTTTCGTCACGATACCTTGTGAGTTTTCTTGCTGGGTCTCATCAAACTCACTTCATTAACTACCTTCTGTGCCTATGGTGTGCATCTAGCCCAAAATTCGCCACTCAAACCAACATTGTTTGCATGTGCCAATATTGAGAGGCTATCCAACCACTGGCTTTGTCCCACATCAAAAACTTAATCCACAAAACATTGCATCCACAAAACATTGCAGCTCATGGTCATATACCTGCCATGGCTGGCATTCCCCTCCCCATACAATCCTTTGCTCTCACCAATTACTGATTAACCACCAGGCCACAGAGTTTACATGTCCTGTTTAAAATACCCTCTCTAAGTTGCCATTACTATGTCTCCAGTGCCCACTGAACATTTACACCTTGCCATCATCTGCTGGGAAAATATCACAGACAGGTGAGGACAATTCTATAGATAAGTTGTTATTTGCAGTCAGCAAAAGTGAACCCCCACAGTGCAAATCATCAGGACCAATGATTACTGTTCTGTCCATGAGGACAGCTCTCGTCTCCTGAAATTGGGTGTCTGACTGGTGTACTGGACATTGCTGAGCTCTGTCTTGTACAAGAACAGCTTATTCTCCCCAATCTTCTCATCCTCATCCTCAGAAGATTGATCCTATGCCCCCAGTTCCTCCACATCTCTTCCATAACCTCATTGCCTGCTCCAAATGTCCAGAGTATAGCAAGATGGTGAATACTTTGTGTAGTAAAGGTGCTGTGCCTGCCGAATGATCAATACTTTACATTAAAGAGAGTGTCTGTTTTGCTCTGATATCGTTCCCATTTCAGACATTGGATGTTTCACAATTGCTGTTCCACTTCTGGCCAGCGTTTGACTCCTTTTAAGTCACTGCATCGAGGTTTTGCATCTTTGGGATATCAATGTCAAGAGACGGAGGACGATGTTATTGTCACTGGACTATTAAGCCAGGGACCCAGATAATGTTCTGGGGATCCAGGTTCAAATCCTGCCACAGCAGATGGTGGAATTTGAATTCAATAAATATCTGGAATTAAGAGTCTAATGATAACCATGAATCCATTGTCAATTATTGGGAAAAAGCCATCTGGTTCATCAATATCTTTTCGGGAAGGAATCTGCCATCCTAATCTGGTCTGGTTTACGTGTGACTCCAGACCCACAGCAATGCCATTGACTCTTAACTGCCCTCTGGGATTGGCAATAAATGCTGCCTGGCCAGCGATGCCCACAAATGAATAATAAGTAAATATAACGGGCAGCACGGTGGCACAGTGGTTAGCACTGCTGCCTCACAGCGCCAGGGACCTGGGTTCAATTCCCGCCTCAGGCGACTGACTGTGTGGAGTTTGCATGTTCTCCCCGTGTCTGCGTGGGTTTCCTCCGGGTGCTCCGGTTTCCTCCCACAGACCAAAGATGTGCGGGTCAGGTGAATTGGCCAAGCTAAATTGCCCGTAGTGTTAGGTAAGGGGTAAATGTAGGGGTATGGGTGGGTTGCGCTTCGGCGGGTCGGTGTGGACTTGTTGGGCCGAAGGGCCTGTTTCCACACTGTAAGTCTAATCTAAAAAAAAAATAAGATGTACGCATTGCAAGTGCGCAAATAAATGCTTGCAAATGAAATGATCTGGAGTTTGCAAACCGAGTCACTATCAAAGCAATTACCAGGTTCGAATCCTAGGTGAAAGTAAGGACTGCAGATGCTGGAGATCAGAGTCAAGATTAGAGGAACAGGAAAATCGACGTTTCGGGCAAAAGCCCTTCATCAGGAATGAAGGGCTCATTCCTGATGAAGGGATTTTGCCCGAAACATCGATTCTCCTGCTCTTTGGATGCTGCCTGACCTGCTGTGCTTTTCCAGCACCACGCTAATCTTGACTCAGGCTCAAATCCTGCCATGGCAGATGGTGGAATTTGAATTCAGTGGGAAAAAAACCCGGAAGTAGGTGTCTAATGATGACCATAAAATCATTGTTGATTGTCAGAAAAACACATCTGGTTCACTAATGTCATTTAAGGAAGGAAGTCACCATCCTTACCTAATCTGGCCAACATGTGATTCCAGGTCCATAGCAATATAATTGACCCTTAACCAGCCTCTGGGCAATTATATATGGACAAAAAATGCTGGTCAAGCTTGTGATGCCCTCATCCTGTGAATGAATACATAAAAATAATAAAGTAGTACACACAAATGCCTCTCACGATTAATCTCTGTAGTCATCTAGAAGTCAAACAGCTTTTGCAAGCTCACTCACTAATATGCTTCACTAACTACTTTGCAAAAAATACTGTAAATAAAAGGACAATCACAAATAAATAGGGTCACCCATCTTACTCCTGCTGTCCACCCACACATTCATTCAAAATTCAAAGGATTGAGATTTAAAAAGAATTACTGGATGTCAGTGCTTTATGTTTTGAATACTTTTTGTGAAAAATTCAGAGTTTGAAGCACAACTCACATCATGCATGACAGATTCAAATGAACATTTAACATTACAGTGTGAAATCTATCCAGTTTTAATGGCTAATGTGTTAAACTGTACCTATGTGTAAATAAAATTATAGCAGTGCATTTTCACGCACCAAGGCAGGCAGCTTTTTCTCCCAACTTGAACATTAAAAAATGCCTGTGTGCATTCAAAAATGTATTTTAGCCATTCTGTAAAATGAACCGGCAACGTCACATTGGTTAGCCATTTCTTAATTGTTGGATGTCTGATGTGAAAAGGTAAAGGTATAATCACTGCAGAATTTGTCAACTGTGATTAATTCATTGCTCTCAGCTTAGATCGTAGCTGGGTCAGAACAATTGACCTCATTGTCTCTGGGCCAGGGGTTAAGAGGGTTCTTCTGCCAATCTCACTCCTATAACTTCTGAACATTTGACTGCTGTCGAAAAGAATATGGATCTGTGGATTTCAGATGAGACCAGATCAATGCTGGTCCTGATGACACTATGGTTACATTTTCTGAAACCAGAATAGCGTAAAAAATCAGAACAAGAGTAGGTGATACAGCCCCCGAGTTGGCTTTGGCATGTCAATAGAATAAGACATTCCTCTCGTCCACTTTGCTGCATTTATATGTAGCCCTTGATTCCCCTATTAATCAAAAATGTATCTGTCTCCACAAGATCATAAGACATAGGGGCAGAAATTAGGCCATTCATCCCATTGAGTCTGCTCTGCCATTCAACCATAGCTAATAAGTTCCTCAATCCCATTCCCCTGCTTTCTCCCTTTAACCCTTGATCCCCTTGATACTCAAGAACCTATCTATCTCAGTCTTAAATATATCAATGACCTGGCCTCCACAGCCTTTTGCGACAATGAATTCCACAGATTCACGACTCTCTGAAGATGTTTCTCCTTACCTCTGTTCTAAAAGGTCTTCCCATTACTCTAAGGCTGTGCCCTCGAGTCCGAGTCTCCTACCAATGGAAAATCATCCCATCATCTACTCTGTCCAAGCCATTCAGTATTCTGTGTGTTTCAATTAGATCCCCACCCCATCCTTCTAAACTCTATCAAGTATAAACCCAGAGTTCTCAAATGTTCCTCACATGATAAGCTTTTCATTCCTGGGACCATTCTCTTCTGAATACACTCCAGGACTGCACGCAGTCTTAAAAACACAAGGGCTCTACCCCCACAGCTCTCTTTGACAAGGAGTCCCAAAGACACTGCTGAAAATGTGTTGCTGGTTAAAGCACAGCAGGTTAGGCAGCATCTCAGGAATAGGGAATTCGACGTTTCGCCCAAAGACACTCAACTGTCCAGGGGGAGAAATACATCCTCATCTCAATCTTGGAGCCATTTAATTCTGAGAAAATGCCCTGTGGTCCTGGACTGTCCCGTGAGGAGAAAAATGCTGTCAGCCTTTGAAAAATGGGCATCTCTAAATGGCCACGGGAAAACTTTTGCAGTGTCAGTGGAATCACACATTATGATGAATTATTGGCTCTACAGCAGGAAGGAGAATCGAAATGCAAACAAGTGATAGTGCATCATGATTCAAAAAGTCGATACTTTGATCCCCCCCAATTCTGGAAAAAAAAGACATTTAACTTTCTGATATCAGATAGGTATGATTTTCCAGTTGTTCACATGACTGATTTGGATGTAAAAAAATACAGGTGCAATGCTGGAGTTTGCATGTGACAGCAAATTGAGGGGTTTGGGCTTGAATGTAAAAATTTACACCAAAGTACAGACAGTAAAAACAGATGTGCATCCTCAGGAAAAATGAAATGTGAGGTGAATGATTTTTGCTCAGAGGAACAAGGAGGCCAAGGGCTTATGCCCGAAACGTCGAATTTCCTATTCCTTGGATGCCGCCTAACCTGCTGTGCTTAAACCAGCAACACATTTTCAGCTGTGATCTCCAGCATCTGCAGACCTCATTTTTTACCCACTTATTTATTAAAAGGTATAAAATTATTGTGAGATAGAGAGCAAACAGGTATCGAAACACAAATATCAAAACACAAATATCTAAAACACTAAAAGCGACATCATATGTTGATAAGGAATTCAGGTCAAAACTGTGTTTGCTACAAGAAATGATGTGAAGGTGGTGGTGTTGGACTGGGTTGGACAAGGTCAAAAATCATAAGACACCAGGTTATAGTCCAACAGGCTTTATTGAAAACACTAGCTTCAGAGGGTTGACTACACCTGATGAAGGAGGAATGCTCCGAAAGCTAGTGTTTTCAAATAAATCTGTTGGACTATAACCTGGTGTTGTGTGATTTTTGACCCCACTACAAGAAACGTTTTTGGATGCGTTGAAAAAGCTAAGAAAGGGATCACAAGGATACTAACATATTGACAGGGGCAACATTCAGAAAAGATTGTGCAAATCCTTAGTCTGTAATAGATAAAACTAAAAGGAAACTTTTCAGAGGTTTTGGCATTCCAAGGGAAAGCACGGCATCCTCAATCAAATGAAATAAATAATATCCCAATTCCAAGCTGTCAAAACTAAATTGATGTTTGTATTTTCTTCATTGCACGCGAGTGAGATCACACATAATCAGGTGGATTGTCACCAAAGAGATAGGTGCCTCCTCAGCTAATTAAGTTCTAGGTGTAAAAGGTCCAAGCTCAATCTTCTGACACCAATTAAAGCCCTTGAGTGGTCAATTATCAATTACAGAAGAGCCTTCACCACCCCCACCCTCCCTGTACTACCACCACCCCCACCACCCCCACCACACTCTCTCCCTCTCCCTCTCTCCCCCTCTCTCTCCCCCTCTCTCTCCCCCTCTCTCTCCCTCTCCAATATGCATGATTAACTTTGTTCAGACAGGTGAGAAAATTCTCAGAAGGAAAGGGTGTCCTATCTGCCAGTTGACATGAGGAGGGGCTCAATCTACCTCAGTCTAGTGGGAAAGACAGGTACGGATGGTGAGTAGAAGGACAGCCATTGGAAGCCATTCCATTCCCCTTGCCTCTGGATTTTGTACCTTTCCCTCTTCCCTCGACCTCCACTCTGCGATTCCCCCTTCAAAACAATCACTTATTTTTTTGCCAGTCTTGGTTCTTCAGCCAGCAGCTCAAGCCTTAGAAATGCCACAGTGACTGCCAGCCAAACGGAAACCAGCCACCTCAGGTAGAGTGGGACACCATTGCCTTTGGACCTGGTTGGTGAAGAAGCTTGCTTGCTCAACACAGTGCAAATTTGGCACTTAATCTATCAAGCTACTGTGGGCAGGGAGATGTCTGGCACTTAAAGGTGCCTATCCTCACACACAGGCTTAAAAATTGAAAATCCCAGCCTGTGCAAACATTTTTGCCAGGCCCAAAATTAAATATAAAACTGATTGTTAAAACATATTTTATTTTATATGTGATAAATACCTGTGGATCTATAATGTTAATAGCTATGACTGCCAGTTTCCTGAGGTTGATAATAAAGATTTCTGAATGGAATATTACAGTAGGTCATGTTCTGACATGAAAGGGGAATGTATTGGAATCAGCTTCAGTGTAAATTTGAAGATGAAGTTAAAAAATAGATTAACTGACACTTTGTTTCATTGCTGATTGCCAATGATGCGGTATGCCATTTGACTGGCATGTTTGTTGAAGGAACAACAGTGACTAGTGTAGTTTATACAAAGTGCCGTGAAATATTTCCCAAGGCACAATGAATTCAAGTCTAGTTCACATCAACACTTTCACATGCATAAGACTGGAGCGCTCACACCAACATAAAACTGCCAGTGTGAATCCATAGTCAAGTCCTGATCTGACTTCAGATGCCCACTGTGCTTCAGCTTTGGCACATTTTGGAGTACACTTGCAACGTGTGATCTATAACTAGGTTTGAAAAGTTCTTTTGTGATGCATTGAATTCACAGAGTAGGACAGGCCACTTGGCCCAACAGCTCCAGGCTAGAGCTTTTTCTTCCAGACAAACTTTTCTCATCTTTCTTCGCCTCACCTCACCAAACTATGCTTTTGTCTCCTATCTATTTATTTACTTCCCCTTAAGTATATCTGCAGGTAATTGCCACAACTGCTCTATCACGTAGCAATTTCTACATTTGTTCTCAAAATGAAGAATTTTCTACTGAATTCTCTATCATATTTATTGGCGATTATGTAGTCACTGTTGTTCCTTCAACAAACATGCCAGTCAAATGGCATACCGCATCATTGGCAATCAGCAATGAAACAAAGTGTCAGTTAATCTATTTTTTAACTTCATCTTCAAATTTACACTGAAGCTGATTCCAATACATTCCCCTTTCATGTCAGAACATGACCTACTGTAATATTCCATTCAGAAATCTTTATTATCAACCTCAGGAAACTGGCAGTCATAGCTATTAACATTATAGATCCACAGGTATTTATCACATATAAAATAAAATATGAGTGGGTGGCACGGTGGCACAGTGGTTAGCACTGCTACCTCACAGCGCCTGAGACCCAGGTTCAATTCCCGACTCAGGCGACCGACTGTGTGGAGTTTGCACGTTCTCCCCGTGTCTGCGTGGGTTTCCTCCGGGTGCTCCGGTTTCCTCCCACAATCACAAAGATGTGCGGGTCAGGTGAATTGGCCATGCTAAATTGCCCGTAGTGTTAGGTAAGGGATAAATGTAGGGGTATGGGTGGGTTGCGCTTCGGCGGGTCGGTGTGGACTTGTTGGGCCGAAGGGCCTGTTTCCACACTGTAAATAATCTAATCTAATCTAATCTAGTGACTTCAAAACTGACCACAAAGGTATGCTCAGGTCATGAAAAATAAAGATATTTCTGTCTATAAACCTAACTCATAAGTAATGCTGGTTGTTCCAAATTATTTCTGCAAATGCTATCTAGCGATGAATTCTGATTTCCTTTTCTCTTTGCCATGCACAGAAATATCCTGAAATGTTCATGTAGACATAAATATAAAATGATTGTGACGTGTTGGGAAAAATTCTACTAAGGTTATTCATTTTAAAACTGTACCAATTGTCTGCTGGGTTTCCCCGGTGAAAGCTCTAATTGGAAATGGATATCCTGCTTTCCTCCAGGATGTTGATCAATTAAATGAACAGAGGAAATAAGAAATAACATCCTGGGCATCCAGTTTAACAGTGGTCGTGCTGTACGAAGTAGACATGTCCTAATAAAGGCCCGTACTGTCTCCACAGAAAATTTGCAGCACTTATCATAATGGGGAGGTGGTGGCATAGTAGTATTGTTACTGAACTAATAATCTAGAAACCCTGGCTATTATACTGGAGGCATTGTTTAAGGTTGGCTTAGGGCCGACAGCAGATATCAACATTTGAATCAATGAAAATCTGAAATTTAAAAGAAAAGCTAGCCTAATCATAGCCATTGTCAATTATTATAAAAAATCCCACTGGTTTATTGGTGTCTGTTAGGGAAGGAAATCCGTGGTCCTTACCCTGCCTGGCCTAGATGTGACTCCAAACCCACCGCAATATGGTTGATTCTTAACAGTCTTCCAAAATGGGCCTAGCAAGCCATTCAGTTCAAGTGGCAGTTAACATGAGCCACAATAGCCTGGCCAGGGATGCTTACATCCCATTAAGCAATTAAAAAAGTTTTCATTTTTGTACTGCCCAAACTGAAGAGTACAAAATGAATGCGATGCCAGGATTGAATCCCAACTCCAATACTTAATGAGTCATAGTTCTTTATGACCTTCTTAATATACTAGTGCTTGAATCTAGGTTAGCACTCTAGGTTAGCAGATCAGTGCACTGGCATACCTTCTTCCATTAACACAGCACACCTGGTTTGAACCAGACTTTAACCCCTGTGTCTAGTGCACTTGAAAGGAGAAGATGCCAAACATGTCTCTTGCCCAGACTACTGCCTTTTTGCTCATGTGTTCAGTCTAAGATAACGCCAAAGACATTGCAGTTCAATTTAAAATGCATTTCTCCCCTTTTAATTCCATCCTTTGATAAGTCCTTGCCACCTCATTTGGTGTCTCAGAGCCACTCTTTCCAGACAGCCACTGAATTAACTTCAGATAACTTTTGGCCATATGCCTTTTTTTTAAAAATAAATGCATTGTGTAATTAATGTTTGATATGTTCCTAGCTTACAACTCATTGCAATGGCATTGGGCACAGTAGGTTCTTCTTCTATTCATTGCAGAGGAATTGATCATTGAATAGATGAGCAAAGAATGAAAAGTGTCACTGCTTCACTTCAGAACATCAGAAAAAGTCCTGGGACATCCACAGAACCTCCCACAAGTGAGTCTGCGCTGTCAAGCTAAATTTTAAATCTACATTAGCTCCACTTTCCAGCCTTGAATCTTATGATATTTCAAGTGTTCACCCTGAAAAACTCTGCAGAGGCCAGTATCCCATCAAAGACATTTGGTATGCTTTTCTTTATTAGTCAGAACATTGACTTACAGGAGTTGGAAGATCATGTTGTGGCTATACAGGACATTGGTAAGGCCACTTTTGGAACAGTGTACAATTCTGGTTTCCCTTCTCTCAGAAGCATGTTGTGAAACCTGGAAAGGTTCAGAAAAGATTTACAAGGATGTTGTCAGGGTTGGAATATTTGAGCCATCTATAGGAAGAGGCTGAATCAGCTGGGCCTGCTTTCCCTGGAGTGTCGGACTGAAGGGTGACTTTACAGAGGTTTATAAAATCATGAGGGACATGGATAGAGTAAATAGATAAGGTCTTTTCCCTGGAGTGGGGGAGTTCAGGGTTTAGGGTGAGAGGAGAAAAATTTAAAAGCGACTTAAGGGGCAGCTTTTTCATGCAGAGGGTGGTGCATGTATGGAATATGCTGCCAGAGGAAGTGGTGCCTTGCAAAGCCATCTGGTTGGGTAGATGAATAGGAAGGGTTTAGAAGGATATGGGACAAATGCTAGCAAATGGGACTAGATTAGGTTAGGATAACTAGTTGATATGGATGAGTTGGACCGAAGCATCTGTTTCCATGCTGTATATCTCTGACTCTACAACACGTCATCCTCTATTTACTCACGACAGAGCCAGCTGTCAGAGTGAACAGGATGTCTGACACTCCTGCTTTTATCCATCAGCCAAGGCTGCCTGATTGGACCAGATTAACAGCCTCAGTCAGTGAACTTATATACTATGAGGGCCATCTGGCTGACCTCGTTACAATCACTACCCATCCAAGTACTTAATAAAGATTGCAAGGTTCCCCACCTCAACTACCCTTCTGCCCCAGCTCCATAAAAGAACCACTGTCTTTCCAATTCTCCTCACTCTACTCATCACTCCTCACTCACTGCCAGTTCCCAAACATGACCAGTGAGCTACTTGTCCACAATTATTGAGCAATGGCAGTTCCAGATTGGTAGAAGAATGCCCAGTGCTACCAGGAGAATGTAGAACTAGATGGGTAGGTCAAAAAAGATGTCATTCTGATCAGGTTAACACCTTTGGCTGTTTTAAATACATGGCAGAAAGTACAATGATTGTTCTCAATCCATGAGGGGTGGTAATCTAGTGAAGTCTCATGTATTGGGTGGACAATCTGATCCATTACATAAGACTAAAACACCATAAGACATAGGAGTGGAAGTAGGGCCATTCAGCTCATCAAGTCCACTCCACTATTTAAGCATGGCTGAGGGCATTTCAACTCCACTTACCCGCATTCTTCCCACAGACCTAAACTCCTTGCAAGATCAAGAATTTATCAATCTCTGCCTTGAAGACATTTAATGTCCTAGCCTCCACTGCACTCTGCGGCAATGGATTCCACACACTCTGGCTGAAGAAATGTCTCCTCATTTCCGTTCTAAACTGACCCCCTTTAATTCTAAGGCTGTGCTCATGGGTCCTAGTCTCCCCGCTTAATGGAAACAAATTCCCAGCATCCACCCTTTCTAAGCCATACATTATCTTGTAAGTTTTTATTAGATCTCTCCTCAACCTTCTAAACTCTAATGAATACAATCCCAGGATCCTCAGCCGTTCATCGTATGTTAGGCCTACCATTCCAGGAACCATCCGTGTGAATCTCCGTTAGACACACTCCAGTGCCAGTATGTCCTTCCTGATGTGTGGGGCCCAAAATTGGACACAGTGTTCCAAATGGGGCCTAAGTAGAGCTTTATAAATTCTCAAAAGCACATCACCACTTTTATATTCCAACCCTCTTGAGAGAAATGACAACATTGCATTTGCTTTCACAGATTCAACCTACAAGTCAACTTTTAGAGAATCCTGGACTAGTACTCCCAGATCCCTTTGTAGCTTGGCTTTATGAATTTTCTCATCGTTTAGAAAATATTCCGTCCCTGTATTTTTTTTCCAAAGTGCATGACTTCGCATTTACTCATGTTGAATTTCATCAGCCAATTCCAGGACCACTCTCCTAAACGGCCTAAACCTTTTTGCTGCCTCCCCACCTCCTCAGTATAACCTGCCTGTCCATCTAACTTCATATCATCGGCAAGCTTTGTCAGAATGCCTCCAATCCCTTCATCCAGATCATTGATATATAAAGTGAACAGCTGTAGCTCCATCACTGAACCCTGCGAGACACAACTTGTCACTGGCTGCCATTCCTAAAAAGAACCTTTTATCCCAATTCTCTGCCTTCTGTCAGACAATCAATCCCCAATCCATGCCAATAGCTCACCTTGAACACCAGGGGCCTTCACCTTACTCAGCAGCCACCTGTGAGGCACCTTATCAAAGGCCTTTTAGAAGTGTAGATAAATAAATCCACTGGGTTTCCTTGATCTAACCTACTTGTTACTTCCTCAAAGAATTCTAACAGGTTTGTCAGGCACAACCTCCCCTTACTAAATCCATGCTGATGTGTTCTAATCTGATCCTGTACTTCCAAGAATTCAGAAATCTCATCCTGTACGAGGGATTCTAGAATTTTACCAACAACTGAGGTTAGGCTAATCAGCCTATAATTTTTCATCTTTTTGTCTTGATCAAGCGGATTACAACAGTGATTTTTCAATCATCTGGAGCTTTCCCTGACTCCAATGAGATTTGAAAGATCACAATCAATGCCCTCGCTATTTCCTCAAACACCTCCCGCAGAACTCTAGGATGCAGCTCATCAGGGTCATGGGATTTATCAATTTTTTTTAGACCTTTTCGCTTTTCTAGCAGTTTCTTTTTTGTAATGGCTACCATACTTAACTCTGCTCTGAGTCTCCTTAATCATCCATGTGTTGAAGATCAAAGTCTACCATTGCAAATAGACGTGAAAAACTCAGCATTAACCCAGAAGGCTTATGCAAATTACTATTGATTACATTCTATTTCTGATTATATTCAAAAATATTTCGACTGGCATCCTGAACTTTATGAATATTGGAGTGTTTACAAAGCCAATTGCTGTGGATTAATTTTAATTAGGTTCAGTGGTAACAATTCTATTTAAGAGATTTCATTAAAAATTCATCATTTCATTTTATTAGCAAACAATGGCAGTCAGTAGAAAGTAAGGGAAACAAAAACACATCTATGTTCTTCCCTTTATTATTTAGACAAGCAGGGATTATTTAAAGCAGCCATTAATCGACACAGCCTTACACTGAGTGCGTAATTTACTGTGTGCATTACTTGCTGAATGAATGTAGTTTAGGGGCAATTCAGTGTTAAAGGGGTCTGTGTGAAAGGTGTTTCAGTATCATCAAAGAGCTACAATTGATGAAAAACAATAAAGCATTTTACAAGCTAACATTTCGAGTCTAGATAACTCTTCAGAGCTGAAGTGAAGTGTAGAGGGACAGCATTTATGCTGTAGTTCGGGGGGATGGTGGTGCTGGGGGTAATGGGGGTAGAGTGCTGGTGGAGAAAAGATGTTGATAGTTCAGATTAAGTGATCGGAATGTGAAAACTGCAAAACAATGGTGTGTCTCCTGCCAGACTTGGAAAGACAGCAAGTGGGATTGAGGGGGGAAGGAGAACACGACAACAAGCTAAAAGAAAGAAATGGTACACAATTTGAAAGTGTGGAATTCAATATTAAGTCCAAAGGGCCGTAAAGTGCCTAGTCTGAAGATGAAATGTTGTTCCTCCAGTTTCTGCTGTGATTCACTGAAACACTGTGGCATGTCAAGGACAGACGTGGTAGAGACAAAAAAGTGCAGATGCTAGAATCCAGACAGACAGGACAGACACATGGGAATGCAAGCAGGACACTGTGTTAAAATGACTAGTTATGGGAAGGTTAGAGTCATGCTTGCACACAGATTGGAGATGAACTGCAAAGCGGTCACCCAGTCTGCATGTGGTTTCTCCAATGTATAGTAGGTCACACTGGGTGCAGCAAATACAATACATAAGATTGGAGGAGGAATTCTTGCTTGACCTCATACCTGCCCTCAATCTTTTCATTAAAAACTGCTGACATGATATCGGCCATTTCCATTTCCCAGCTCCTCTCACCCACTCTAACTTGTCCCCTTCTGAAACTGCTGTACTTTGCTCTCTCAGGTCCAATTCTAATTGTTATCAAATCGGCCAACCAAGGTGGTGCTGTTGCCGTCTGGCGCACTGATCTTTACTTTGCAGAGGCTCACAGCCAACTCTTGGATACTTCTTCCTACCACCCTCTGGACCATGACCCCACGTCTGAACATCAATCCATTATTGCCAGGATAGTCACTGACTTCATTACTTGCAGAGAATTTCCCCCAGTGCTTTTAACCTAGTAGTCTCCCAACCCCGGACAGCCTGCTTCTATCTCCTTCCTAAAATCCACAAACCGACTGTCCCGGTAGACAAATTGTATCAGCATGTTCCTGCCCTACTGAGCTCACTTCTTTCTACCTTAACTCCATCCTCTGTCCACTTGTCCAGACCCTGCCTCCCTACATCCTTGATTCCTCTGATGCCCTCCACCATTTTGACAGTTTCCAGTTCTCTGACCCTAACTGCCTCCTGTTCACCATGAATGTCCAATCCCTCTTTACCCCCATTCTGCACTAGGACTGTCTAAGAGCTCTCTGCTTCATCCTCAACCAGCGGCCTGAACAATTCCCATTCACCACCACACTCTTCCACCTGGCTGAACTTGTCTGTCACTGAACAATTTCTCCTTTTAATTCATCTCACTTCTGCCAAGTCAAAGGAATGGCTATGGGCACCTGCATGGGTCCCAGTTATGCCTCCTTATGGGGTAGGTGGAACGATCCTTGTTCCAGTCTTACACAGACCCCTTCCCACAACTTTCTTCTCTGGATATTGATGACTGCTTTGGTGCCACTTCATAATCTTGAAAACTTCATTCATTTTGCCTCCAATTTCCACCCTTCTCTAACTTTGACCTTGTCCATTTCTGACTCTTCCTTTCCTTTTCTTGACCTTCCTGTCTCCATTTTGGGGAATAAACTGTCCACTGCCAGCCATGACAAAGCCACGGACTCCCATAGCTACCTTCATTACAGCTCGTCACAACCCACGTCCCACAAGGACTCTATCCCATTCTCCCAGTTCCTTTGTCTACGTCGCACGCATTCGGATGATGCCATCTTCCAAAACAATGTTGCTGTCATGGCTTGCTTGTTTTGTGACCCTCGTTTTTCCACCCACTGTGGTTGACAGGGCCTTCAACTGCATCTGACCTATCACCAGTGCTTGCACCTTTGCCCTTTCCCATTACTAACAATAGTGTGATCGGGTTCCTCTTATCCTCACTTTTCATCCCACCAGCTTCCGCATTCAAAGGATAATTATCCATCATTTCAGACAACTCCAGCTAAATGCCATCACGAAACACATCTCCTCACTCCTCCTGTCTGCATTTCTCAGGGATCATTCCCTTCACACACTCTAGACCATTCCACAACCACCAATACAACCCCCTTCTCTCTCCCCGGCACCTTGCCATGCAAAGAAGGGGCAACACCTGCCCCTTCACCACCACCCTGCTCACCATCCAAGGGCTTAATCAATCTTTCCAGGTGAAATAACATTTCACCTATACCTCTTCCAATCTTGGGTAATGTATTCGCTGCACCCAATGTGGCCTACTCTACATTGGAGAAACCAAACCCATATTGGGTGACCATTTTGCAAAACACCTCCAGTCTGTGCACAAGCATGACCCCGACCTTCCCATAACCTGTCATTTTAACACAATGTCCTGCGCACGTGCCCACATGTCTGTCCTTGGCATGCTGCAGTGTTCCAGTGAATCACAGCACAAACTGGAGGAACAACAACACCTCTCCAGACGAGGCACTTTACAGCCCTCTGGACTTAATATTGAATTCAACACTCTTAAATTGTGAACCATTTCTTTCCTTTCTTTTAGCTTGTAATCATGTCCTCCCCTCTCCCAGACTACTTACTTTCCTTCCAAGTCTGGCAGGTGATAGGCCAGTGTTCTGCTGTTCTGACATTCCAATCACCTAACCTAAACTACCAACATCCTTTCTCCACCAGCACCCTACACCCATTACCCCCAGCACCACCATCCCTCTGAACTGCAGCATAAATGCTGTCCCTCCACACTTCACTTCAGCTCTGATGATGAGTCATCTAGACTCTAAATGTTAGCTTGCTCTATCTCCATGAATGCTACCTGACCCGCAGTGATCTCCAGCATGTTTGCAGTATAGATCCCAGCATCTGCAGTAATTTGTTCCTAAAAAACTTTTACAATATGTATATTTGAGATATCTATGAGGTGTTCAGCTCAAAGCTACTTTTTGTGGTAATGTCTTTAACTCATGAAAGCCCATTATGAAATATGATCAGATGTGCACTGATGGAAGATCAGTGAGCTGGTAGTACATGAATGGTTGAATGTTATAGATCCTTTATGTTTTAAGTGTGAACAGACAAATTTGTGAGAGCCACTACCACTGTGGTGCAAGCAACCACTGTGCCAGTGCAATGAAGTGCTAGTCATTAAATGGACAATAGGTACCCAATAGAAAAGGTATCCAGTTTAAAGATAAGCAAGTTAGGTGAATTTGCCATGCTACATTGCCCATAGTGTTAGGTGCAATAGTCAGAGGGAAATGGGTCCGGGTGGGTTACTCTTCGGAGGGTCGGTGTGGACTTGTTGGGCTGAAGGGCCTGTCTCCACACTGTAGGGAATCTAATCTAATGAAAGTCTGGCACCCAATCTTGTGTATCAGAGTTCTGTGCAGTGGCAAGCATACAAGACTCCTTCACATTCATAGAATTATGAAGCAATGAGTAGACAGTGGTATATAAACTGGCAGTGAATTCATTCATTTATCCTGATCTTAAAGCCAGATTGCCTTGAGCTTCCCATGGACTCTGACCTCCATTGTCACTTCTGTCCGAGGCTGCCTTCATTAGTTTGGATGGCTTCTGTTGCCATCCCCAAGATAAAGTACTTCCCTCCTTTCTGGAAACCTTCAGCATTACATCTAGGGAGGCATCACTAAAGTGAAACAATGGTTCTTGCTGGGTCTCTAGCACCTCCAGGAGTAGATAGAATGATAAGCAGAATCTGGATGATGTTCATGAACGGTCAGGTGCTTTTGAAATATCGGTCGGGAATTCGGAGCCAGGAAGGTCTCAGAAGATGTCCTGCACCTCTAGCTCACCTGTACATAAAATTTGGGGTTTTACCAGGGCATGATTATGCAATGAGCTGAGAAGAAAATTCTGTCCTGGGCTTGATACAAGTTCAAGAAACAAAACCTCATCTTTTGCTTCGGCACTTTACAACCTCAAGATCTCAATATTGAATTTAATAAATTCAGACACTGGCCATTTTTCTTACATTCTTACAGTCTCATCACTCCCCATCCACAACTTGTTTATGGCGAAACTGAGGACTGCAGGCACTGAGGATTAGAATTGAGAGTGTGGAGCTGGAAAAGCACGGCAAATCAGGCAGCATTTAAAGGAGCAGGAGAGTCTATATTTCAGGCAAAAGCCCTTCATCAGGAATCTCGTTATCTTGTTTGTCTTGTTCACTTTGCTCTTGGAAAGTTAACTCTCTCTTTCACTGATTAATTTCCATCCATTTTACTTTATTTTTCCCCTCTTTCTCCTTCATTAACAACCCCTGCATCTGGGTCTCTGCCTCTATTGAAAGCATATACAAGATTTTCCCAACAGTTTCAGTCCGAAGGAAGAATCATACCAGAGTCAAAATGTTAACTCTGTTTCTCTGTCCACAGATGTTGCCAACCCTGCTGAAATTCTCCAGCGTTCTGTGTTTGGTTCAGACTTCCAGCATGCCCAATATTTTATTCCTTGAAGTTTCCAAAACTGCCTCCTTGTTTGTTTGAGAGGAATGTAATTGTGAGAGCGAAAAAAAATCCCTGAGCGGAAGCACCTCCCACTTTTAAGCCAGTATCCATACGTCATTCTAAACAAAGTCAAGCTCATGCCTATTTTGTCTCCCTAACTAGCTCAAGACTTGGAGATGCCGGTGTTGGACTGGGGTGAACAAAGTTAAGAATCACACAACACCAGGTTATAGCCCAACAGGTTTAATTGGAAGCACTAGCTTTCAGAGCGCCGCTCCTTCATCAAGTGGTTGTG